>NC_044032.1:399252735-399485302 GCF_901765095.1 Microcaecilia unicolor | reverse complement strand
TGCACCTTCTCTAATTTCTTTACATCTTTTTTGAGATGCGGCAACCAGAATTAGACACAATATTCGACATGTGCAGTTGCACCACGGAGCGATACAACGGATTTATAACATCCTTGTGTTTGTTTTCCATCCCTTTCCTAATACCACCCAACATTCTGTGTGTTTTCTTAGCTGCCGCAGCACACTGAGCGGAAGTTTTTAACGTCTT
This sequence comes from Microcaecilia unicolor, assembly GCF_901765095.1. Lineage (NCBI taxonomy): Eukaryota > Metazoa > Chordata > Amphibia > Gymnophiona > Siphonopidae > Microcaecilia > Microcaecilia unicolor. The sequence continues at coordinate 399,485,094 of NC_044032.1, read as the reverse complement.
ATCAACGATGACTCCCAGATCTCTTTCTAGGTCTATGACTCCTAAAGCGGAACCTTGCATGACATAGCTGTAATTCGGGTTCCTCTTTCCCACATGCATCACTTTGCACTTGTCTACATTGAACTTCATCTGCCACTTGGATGCCCAATCCCCCAGTCTTGCGAGGTCCTCCTGTAATCTTTCACACTCCTCCTGCGATGAGACGACCCTGAATAATTTAGTGTCATCTGCGAATTTAATTACCTCACTAGTTACTCCCATCTCTAGGTCATTTATAAATGTTAAAAAGCAGCGGTCCCAGCACAGACCCCTGCGGGACCCCACTAACTACCCTTCTCCATTGAGAATACTGACCACTCAATCCTACTCTCTGCTTCCTATCTTTCAACCAGTTCCTAATCCATAGTAATACCCTACCTCCGATCCCATGACTCTCCAGTTTCCTCTGGAGTCTTTCATGAGGCACTTTGTCAAACACCTTTTGAAAATCCAGATACACAATAACCACTGGCTCCCCATTGTCCACGTTTGTTCACCCCCTCAAAAAAATGCAGTAGATTGGTGAGACAAGACTTCCCTTCACTAAATCCATGTTGACTAGGTCTCATCAGCCCATGTTTCTGTATGTGCTCTGTAATTTTATTCTTAATAAGCCTCTACCATTTTGCCCAGTACCGACGTCAGACTCACCGATCTATAATATTTTTTATATTGCTTGTTGGAATTGTTCCTCAATATGAAAAATTTCTATTCAAGATTTTATTTCTTGATGTATATTTGAAAATGAAATAAATATTGAAAAACGTTATCTAAGAATACCCTGGAAAACTCTAGAAAAAAAAGTATAACTACCACCAAACACAAACAGCACAGATGACCAAATAAAAATAATAGACTGGGTGTGATAATAAGCACAGTTCTAATCAGTAAAACTGCTATGGGCCATGTTTTGGCACAACCGCCTGCATCAGGAGTCCATAACAAACTGAAGCTGGTATAAGAAATATGGAGAAGTAAAATCACTGGTGGGGGGGAAAAAACTCTTCAGAAAATAACAATGCTAGCCATTCAACTGTGCTGAGAAAGTTTACCAAACAATGATAACCTCCCTACCTAAATGACTGGTTATTCGGCTAATCTTCAGAGAGAAATGTTAGCATGCAACGCAATATGTTTACAGGGGAAAATATAGCATTTATACTTGAGCATTATTAACAGAAGCAAAGCACTTCTCTTGGTCACATAAAATGAAACGTTTTGGCCCAGAGTGAATATTTTGCTAACCTTTTTCCTACTAAAACAGATTTCTGTCTTTTCCAGAAACTGTGTTGAAATTCCTTTCTATAAAAAGGCCATTTTCATTAACATGATCTGGGTTATAACTCTGAAACAGGGACTGCAGAGTAATACATCACTGCTTTTGTTGCACTAGAAAGTTATAATGTTTTTTTTTTATTTAGTTATGTGAGATTTTTGAACATTAAGTGATCAAATATTCAGCCGGTAGCGGTCAGTGAGTAGGGTTTTCTTCTGCCCCCATCATCCATGCTGGACAACCAAGGATCGTAGGTAGATTCCAGGGGAGCGTATCTGACCTGAAGGGGGCTGGGAGGGGGGATCAGAAATGGCAGCAGCCTAAAGTCTTCCCTGCTGTTACCTGGAGTCAATATTTAATTTGAGTAAATGCAAAGTGATGCATGTGGAAAAGAGGAACCCGAACTATAGCTATATGATGTAAGGTTTCACATTAGGAGTCACCGACTAGGAAAAGGATCTAGGTGTTATCGTCAATGATACGTTGAAACCCTCTGCTCAGTGTGCAGTGGCAGCTAAGAAAGCAAGGGAAATTTAGGTTCTTACCTTGGTAATTTTCTTTCCTTTAGTCACAACAGATGAATCCATTACGAATGGGTTGTGTCCATCAAACAGCAGGGGAAGATAGAGAGCACTGAAAACCATAGTGCCTCTTGGCCAGCTAGCTCCATCTGCCTCTCAGTATTTTGAAGCTTCCAAAGCAGTGTTAAACCGCAAAGTAGCATAACATGAACTTTCTTCACAGCGAACGAATGCCCCAGAACAGGAGCAACAACACAAAGGAGGGACGAACTTAACCTCCTGTAGTAGAACAGAAATCCTGAATACTGTTTTCCAACTTCTCCCAACGAGGGAACATGTCTGCAGGAAAAACTGAACACAAAACAGAGTCAATCAGGGAGGGATCATTGGATTCATCTGCTGTGACTAAAGGAAAGAAAATTACCAAGGTAAGAACCTATTTTCCCTTCCTTGTCATCAGCAGCAGATGAATCCATTACGAATGGGATGTATCAAAGCAATCCTTAGATAGGGCGGGAACAAGCCACACCACGCGCAAGCACTTGTGCTCCAAAAAGCGCGTCCCTCCTGGCAGCCACATCTAGCCTGTAATGACGGGCACAAGAGAGCTTAGATGCCCAAGTAGCTGCACTACATATCTCTTGAAGAGAGAGTGCTCCCATCTCGCCCAAGAGGAAGACATCTCTTGTGGAATGTGCCTTAAAGGCGTCAAGTGGAGGCCGGCCAGATAGCAGATATGCAGAAAAAATAGCTTCCTTAAGCCAACGGGCTACAGTGGCTTTAGACGCTGGAGACCCTCTGCGAGGACCTGACAACAATACAAAAAGGTGATCAGCGGTCCTGAAAGCATTTGACATCTGCAGATACTGCAACAGAGCCCTGCGCACAATCCAGAAGGTGCAAACTGCCCAAAAGATTCCAGAAACTCCTCCCTAGTAAAGGAGGGCAGATAATAGGCTGGTTTAGGTGAAACGCTGAAACCACCTTAGGCAGGAAGGAAGGCACAGTACATACCGTAACTCCGGACTCTGAGAATTGCAGAAATGGATCTCGACAGGACAGCACCTGGAGCTCAGACACCCATCTCGCCGATGTAATGGCCACCAAAAAAGGACTGTCTTTAGAGTCAACATCCTTCTCCGAAGCTCGCCTCAGCGGCTCGAAGGGCGAACACTGAAGAGCCTTTAATACTAGCCCCAGGTTCCAAGCCGGACAGGGGCCCGCACGGGAGGCCGGAGCCGAAGCACCCCTCTAAGAAACCGTGCAATGTCCGGATGCACAGCCAGGGAGAGGCCAGCAACCTTCACCCGAAAACATGCCAAGGCTGCCACTTGAATATACAGGGAATTATAGGCCAAGCCTTTTTGTATACCACCGTGCAAAAAGTCAAGTATCAGCGAGACAGAAGCCCGCATGGGTGTGATCGCTTTAGAAACACACCAAGCCTCAAACTGGCGCCAGATACGAGCGTAGGCAATGGAAGTGGAACGCTTGCAGGCCTGCAAGAAAGTGGAGATGACCTTGTTAGAATAGCCCTTGTCTCTCAATTGCGCCCTCTCAATAGCCATGCCATAAGACCAAAGCGGCAGGGATCCTCCATGGTCACCGGACCCTGCGTCAACAGGTTCGGGTACTAGAGGCAAAGGAAGGGGAGCCTCCACCAGCAACCCGCCGGAGGTCCGCTTACCACGGCCGCCTGGGCCAATCCGGGGCAATGAGGATCACCACTTCTTCATGCAGCCGAATTCGCAGGAGTCGCCCTATTAAGGGCCAAGGAGGGAACACATACAGGAAGCCCGGGGGCCAGGGTTGAGCCAAGGCATCCAACCCCGCCGAGCGAGGATCTCTCCGTCTGCTGAAAAAGGACGGGACTTTGGCATTTGTGCTTGAGGCCATAAGATCCGCTCTGGGCGTTCCCCATTTGGCACAGATCTGAAGTAACACTTCGTCTGCCAGTTCCCACTCCGCAGGGTCGATTTGATACCTGCTTAGAAAGTCGGCTTGCACGTTGCTCTGACCTGCTATGTGAGCTGCTGATAGAACCTGCAGATGTAGCTCGGCCCAGTGGCATATCTGAGCGGCCTCTGCGGCCAGTGCTTGACACTGAGTGCCGCCTTGTCGATTTATGTAGGCCACTGCTGTCATGTTGTCCGACAGAACTCTGACAGCCAGTCCCTCCAGAGTCATGTGAAAGGCCAGGAAGAGCCTGGAATATCGCTCTCAGTTCCAAGCGATTGATGGACCACCCCGTTTCCTCGGGTGTCCACAGACCCTGGGCATAGTTTCCCTGCCAATGTGCTCCCCAGCCCTTCAGGCTGGCATCCGTTACCACCAGGCACCAATCGGGAAGCACTAGCAACATTCCTCGCCGCAGCATGCTGTCTGAGAGCCACCACTCCATACTGAGTCGGGCCGCAGGGAGCCACATGTGTCTGTGTTGATAATCCTGGGACATAGGAGACCATCGTTGAAGCAGGGCAATCTGCAGAGGTCTCATGTGCACTCTCGCCCATGGCACCACTTCCAAGGTGGCCGTCATCTACCCAACAGCTGGACAAAGTCACAAGCTCGCGGGCGAGGCATCCTCAGGAGCAGACAGACCTGATTCTGAAGCTTGCACCACCTTTGGTCGGGTAGAAAGACAAACCCTGAGGCCGTGTCGAACCGCACCCCCAAATATTCTAGAGATTGAGAGGGGATCAGGTGACTTTTGGGTATATTGACGACCCAGCCCAGAGATTGCAGTACTGAGACCACTCTGGCTGTTACATGACGACTCTCTTCTGCAGAGTCCGCTCTGATGAGCCAGTCGTCGAGGTACGGGTGAACCCGGATACCCTCTCGCCTGAGAAAAGCAGCTACTACCACCATTACCTTGGAAAAAGTTCGGGGAGCTGTGGTGATGCCAAAAGGCAAGGCCCGAAACTGGAAATGATTTCCCAACACCGCAAAACGGAGGAACCACTGGTGCGGGGTCCAGAGACGTGAGGAATTCTCCTGGCTGTACCGCCGCAATGACGGAGCGCAGGGTTTCCATGTGAAAATGCCGCACTCTTAGTGACTCGTTGACTTTCTTTAAGTCGAGAATGGGCCGAAAAGACCCGCCTTTTCGCGGCACCACAAAATAAATGGAGTAACAACTGCAGTCGTGTTCGGCGGGAGGCACAGGGATCACCGCTCCAAGGTGCAACAAGACTTGTAAGGTCTCCTCTACCGCCGCCCATTTGACAGCAGTACCGCATCGGGACTCTACAAACACGTTTCTCACCGGGGCACCGAATTCCAATCGGTAACCTTCTCTGATCAGGTCCAGGACCCACTGATCTGAGGTAATCTTGGTCCACTCCTCGAGAAAGAGGGAAAGGCGTCCTCCTACAGCTGTAAAGGAGGAGTGGACCGGCGTCACATCATTGTGGAGGACGGCCCTGAACTCCTGGCCTTGACCTTGCCGCTACAGAGCATTTGTCCGAGCGAAAGGAGTTCCTCTGCTGCAAGTGGGCACGTTGAGTAAACCCAGCAGAGCGCCCCGGGCGATACCCTCTAGCTTCACGGAAGCAAGGTCTGGAGGAGGAGGGAACCACTTGACCGTTGGAAGAAGGCCGCAGCCTATCCTCAGGTAACTGCTGGGGTTTAGCATCCCCCAGGTCTTTAACAATCTTCTCCAACTTCTCTCCAAATAACAGAAGGCCCCGTAAGAGCAACTTCACCAGTCTTTGCTTAGAGGCCATGTCAGTCGCCCAATGCCGTAGCCATAAAAGGCGGCAGACAGACACCACCACAGACATCTGTTTAGCCGAAGCTCTAACCAGATCATAGAGGGCGTCAGACAAAAATGGCAAGGCCGACTCCATCCGCGGTACCACCTCCGCAAGGGGCTCCACTCCATCCCCGGGCTGTTCCACTCCCTGTTGCAACCACGCAAGGCAGGCTCGAGCAGCATAACAACTGCACACAGATGACCATAAGGCTAGGCCTGAAATCTCAAAGGACTGTTTCATTGCTGATTCCAGACGTCGGTTCTGCATGTCCTTCAGGGCGACCCCGCCCTCTACTGGGAGGGTAGTCTTCTTCGTCACAGCCGTGACTAGGGCATCCACTTTAGGCACGGCCAAGCATGTCAAGTGCTCCTCACTATGAGGGTATAAGTGCCCCATTGCCCTGGCAACTTTCAAAGGCCCCCCAGGGTCAGCCCATTGAGCCGAAATAAGCTCTTGCATGGAGTCATGCAAAGGAAAGGCTGGAGCAGGCTCCTTTGTACTTGCCATTCTCGGATTACCAGAGGAGGCTTCACCCATCACAGGATCTTCAATAGAGAGGGCCTGCAAGACATCAGAAATAAGCGCTGGCAGCTCCTCGCGGTGGAAAATCCTAACCACAGTGGGATCATCTGGATCCAGTGGCAATCCTACACCTTCCTCTTGCTCTTCTGACCACGGCCTGCCAAACCCCTCAGAATCCCCACAGCCCAACCACGGGGGGGGGGGGGGGTGCGCCACTCTCTGAAGGGGAATTAACCCTTCTGCGCTTGTCTTGTGGCCAGCTGTCAGGGGAAAACGCGCCTGACGGCAATCCGAGCCCAAGCTCCACTGGAGGGGGAACAGTTAGCAGGGCCGAATGAGACCCCTGCGGGAGAGCTCTTTTTAACATGAATGCTTTATGCAGCAGTAACACAAACTCAGGTGAGAAGGGCTCACCCTGGCCTCCCGGTTCCAATCCGGGGTAAGCAGCTCCTCTGGTAGCCTCCATCCAAGGCTCCCCTCCGGCCTCAGACCCCTCCGCTCCTGCGGGGGTCAAGCCATGCGGCGCATCCAAGATGGTGCCCGCTGCCAGCTCCACCGAGCGGGAAGGAACATCGCTCGCCATGCTCGGGTCAGCCCTGACGTCTGAAAAGCACGATTTACAGAGCCCTGCTGCTGATCTGCGCTTGCCACAACGTAAACAGCACTTAACAACCTCCGCAGCCATCACCGAAAATGGCGGAAAATTTCAAAATGGCAGATTCACGCCAAAAGGTCCCGATCGCGGGCCCTCCCCGGAGGAGCTACAAGACTCTCTTACCTCACCAAACCGAGTCCCAGAGCTCCGGTCACGCTGCACAGACAGAAGGAAGCCTCAGAATCGCAGCGCTAACAAGCATGTCGCTTTATTTATTTATTTTTTAACGCTGGGAGTAAAGTTAGAGGCAACAACTACAGAGGCACTCCGAGGTCCAGAAGAGTGGGAAAGGCAGAGAAAGGACGAAACAATATGCCTGCATCCACATAGAAGAGTGTGGGAAAGGCAGGGAAAGGACATACCAATGTGCCTGCATCCACATAGAAGAGAGTGGGAAAGGCAGAGACAGGGCAAACCTATATGCCTGCATCCACATAGGGGGAAGGGTAAGGCAGGGAAAGGGCGAAACTATGTGCCTTTAAAGTGAAGCTGCAATAGCCACAACACCTCTGCTACAACTGGCAAAAGCACAGGAGCCACCCCAGGCAGATTTTTGAAGGAGCTGAATAAGCTGCGTCCAACCCTGCTGGGGAGATAGAGAATACTGAGAGGCAGATGGAGCTAGCTGGCCAAGAGGCACTATGGTTTTCAGTGCTATCTCCCCCTGCTGGTAGGTGGACACAACTCATTCGTAATGGATTCATCTGCTTGATGACAAGGAATTTCTTTTTCTTCCATTTGCAAAGCCTTTTGATACTTAAATATATATTTAGATACCTCAGACACATCGCCTATAAAATTTCACTCTTTGGGGCCGTCCACCCTGAGAATCTACTTTTTACAAAAGGCCATGGATAATGAAAACGGTTTGCTCGGCTTCCCTGATTGTCAGCCCACTGCTCTAGGCCACTCCATTCAAAAGGGTGCTTGCACAGTTCCTAGGATCACTCACAACTTGCCGCTGCTGCTGTACCCACAACCAGGGCTGTGGAGTCAGAATCTATTTTGGGTGGAATCAGTAAAAATGTACAGACTGCCAGCTTCAAAATTAAAAAAAAAAAAAAAAACCCATGGTGTACAGACTACACACATCCCTGCCCACAAGGACCCAAATAAAGAAAATAAGAAGCAACATAAGCATGGGCAAGTCAGATGCAAAGCATTAATAAAGAAGGCTAAAAGAGTATATGAAGAGGAACTTGCCACAGAGGCTAAAAATCAGAGTAACAACTTTTTCAAGTACGTCAGAAGCAGAAAGCATGTGAGGGAATCCGTGAGACCATTAGATCATGAAGAAGAAAAAGGAGCACAAGGCCACAGCGGAGAAACTGAATGAATTCTTTGCTTCTGTCTTTAAGGAAGAAGATGCAACAGATCTGCCTGTACTGGAAATGGTTTTCAAGGGCGATGATGCGGAGGAAATGAAAGAAATCTCGGTGAACCTGGAAGTTGTACTGAGCCAAATTGACAAATTAAAGAGTAGTAAATCACCTAGACAGGATGGCAAACATCCAAGGGAACTCAAAGAATGAGATTGCTGATCTGCTGTTAGTAATATGTAACCTGTCATTAAAATTGTCTGTAATACCTGAAGTTTGGAGGATGGCAAATGTGACAATTTTTAGAAAGGGTTTCAGGGGTGAATTGGGAAATTACAGAATAGTAAGCCTGACATCAGTGCTGGGGAAAAATAGTAGAAACTATTATAAAGCATAAAATTACAGAATACATAGACAAAAATGGTTTAAAGGAACAGAGTCAGCATGGGTTCTGGCAAGGGAAGTCTTGCCTCACCAATTTCCTTCACTTCTTTCAAGGCGTGAATAAACATGTGGATAAAGGTGAGTCGGTTGATGCAGTGTATTTCAGAAGGCTTTTGATAAAGTTCCTCATGAGAGACTCCTGAGAAAATTAAAGAGTCATTGGATAGGAGGCAAGGTTCTGGTGTGGATTAGGAATTGGTTATTGGACAGAAAACAGAGGGTAGGGTTAAATGATCATTTCTCTCAATGGGAGAGGGCAAACAGTGGAGTGCCACAGGGATCAGTACTAGGACCAGTGATATTTAACATAAATGATATGGAAATTGGAATGACGAGTGAGGTGATTAAATTTGCAGATGACACAAATCTATTCAAGATTGTTAAAACATGTGCGGACTATGAAATATTGCAGGAACACATTAGGAAATTGGAAGACTGTGCATCCAAATGGCAGATGAAATTTAATGTGGACAAATGCAAGGTGATGCACATTGGAAAGAATAATCCAAATCATAGTTACCTGATGCTAGGGTCCACCTTGGGGGTTAGTACTCCAGAAAAAGATCTAGGTATCGCTGCAGATAATACGCTGAACTCCTCTTCTCAGTGTGCGGTGGAGGCCAAAAAAGCAAACAGGATGCTAGGAATTATTAGGAATGGGAGGGTGAATAAGACCAAAAATACTATAATGCCTCTGTATTACTCCATGGTGCGACCACAACTTGAGTATTGCATTCAGTTCTGGTCGCCGTATCTCAAAAAGCTATAGTGGAATTAGAAAAGGTTCAAAGAAGAGCGACCAAAATAATAAAGAGGATGGAACACCTCTCATTTGAGGAATGGCTAAAGAGGTTAGGGCTTTTCAGCTTGGAAAAGAGACGGATGAGGGGAGATAAGATTGAGGTGTAAAACGAGTAGAAGTAAATCAATTTTTTACTCATTCCAAAAGTACAAAGACTAGGGGACACTGGAGGAAGTTACATGGAAATACTTTTTAAACAAATGGGAGGAAATATTTTTTCACTCAACGAATAGTTAAGCTCTGGAACTCTTTGCCAGAGGATATGGTAATAGCAGTTAGCATACCTGGTTTAAAAAAATGTTTGGACAAGTTCCTGGAGAAAAAGTCCATAGTCTGCTATTGAGACAGACATGGGGAAGCAACTGCTTGCCCCAGGATTTGTAGCATGGAATGTTGCCATGATTTGGGATTCTGCCAGGTACTTGTGACCTGGCTTGGCCACTTTTGGAAACAGGATATTGGGCTAGATGGACCATTGGTCTGACCGAGTATAGCTACTCCTATGTGGCTTCTCTCTTGTCCTCTTTGTCATTTAATATTTCTTATACAGCTGTTATTTATTGATTTATTTTACAAGGCTTGATACACCGTCAACTGCCAAAAAATAGCTTCAGAGCGGTTTAACCGGGCACACTTATGTAGATAGCTTGTTGTACCTTTAAATAGCAACCCTATGCAAGCTATTCAACTGTAAAAGCCTATCATCATCCAAACTGGCATTTAGCCAGCAGACCAGCATGAATGGTGGCTAAGATTGAGATATTACATAAACTGGAACCACTACAATCAAGACCTTGGGAACAGCTAAGATCTTGGGTGTTAAGACTTGATGATGTACTTACTTTAGAGTCTTCCATTTCAATTGTAGCAAGAAGAGGACTAAATAAAAATGCAGGCAAGGTTCACGTTTGTTTTGGTGACTGTGTGTTACCAACAGAAAACTGCAGACATGCCGAGTAACACACATCTGCCCCTGTTCTCCAGTTCCACCTTTTTCTCCAGCATTGGCTCCTCTCTTCTCCTCCCCCAGTTCGACATCTCTCGCCCACTTACCTCCCCCTTTCAGCAGTTGTCATTCACAATCTACCTTCCACACTCCGGTGTCCTCTAAGCTTGCCTTCCATCCTGGCCGGCAGCAGCGCTGAAAGCAGGTTGTCTGTGGGCAGTCTGTGGAGCATTCCCTTCTGCTTGTCCCACTTCCTCCAAAAATAGGAAGTAAAATCAGAGGAGCTGGGACCTGCAGAGAGAAGGCCCCCACGGACTACCCACAGATAGCCTGCTTTCAACACTGCAGCCGGCCAGGTTGGAAGGCAAGCTTAAAGGACACCAGGGTACAGGAGGGAGGGAGGGAGGGAGTGACAACTGCTGAACCGGGAGGGGGGTGGAGGGAAGAGAGTGAGAAATGCAAAAGGTTTAAAAAGATGAAATTCCCTACTTTTCAAAACCCCTGATGCAACTCTCCCACCACCCTGCAAACTACCTCGCCTCCGTAAAACACCCTCCAATTACACCATGACCCCACATACCATCCGACCCCCCCAAAATAACCCCCTATAAAACTACCTCACACCTAAAATCTACCATGCCCTCAATCCCAAAAGCTACTCCATGCTAACGACTCCATCCCAAAACTGGTCTCAAAACTACCCTTCCCCCCACAAAAAAAATTATCCACCCCACAAGTGTCCTCCCAACCCCAACTACCTCTTCCACAGACACATTGCAGAACAGACATACATAAAGACCCCAAAGACCCAAACACATGAAATGTAATTTCCCTGTGCCTTTATTTTATTTTTTGTTACTAAATTCTACTCTGGAAACCCACTCAAACAAGGAGAGGCAAAGCAAATAGTAGCAGTGGATAAAGGAAACCCAGGTCAGGAGAAACCGGGTCAGTAAGAATGAACAGAGCAAACACCAGTATGGTAACCACAATGATTTAAAAGAACACAAGATATAAAAATATAAACAGAAGAACATGGGCCCTTGCAGTGTCAAAACAAGCCAAACACAGCAAAAGTGACAAAAATAGGATAACAGATAATATCCAGTTTAAGGATATTGGATGTATGAACTTGTTTGCTAACCCTGTGCAACTGAATACAAAACTGTATATAACTTATGCAAGATTTATCGTTAGAAGCCTGGTAAATTGCAGCTTATTTTTGATTCCTTGCAAACAAACGTTAACGCTAGAACGCTCAGGACAACAACCGTTTCTGGCCGAAACACGACTCATGTCGAGTCCTGGATGTTTTGAATAAAGTTTTCTTATACTGGACATTGTCGGTTATCCTATTTTTGTGACCTTTGCTGTGTTTGGCTTCTTTTATTAGAACATAACACAGACCCAATGCAGTTTCAGCAAATGCCTGCATCAGGGGTCAGATAACATCATGTGTCTGATTAAAAGCATTGCAAAACTACTTAATGTGTTCTTGTGCAAATCACAAATCAGACAGAATGTGTCCACTAGCACTGTCCACAAACTGGCATTCTCTACATTCCACTGCACAGACTGTAGGTAGGATCTAGACAACAGAAAGGCAGTGGAAATGGAGAACAGAATGGGAGGAGGTAATGTGGAGAACGTTTCTGTGCTGTAAAAGTGAAGTTTCTGCATCTGGCAAGACAAAACCCCTCCGAAAATGCCACAATATATTTCTATGGGCATTGGGGCTGGTGGACAGACTGGGAGCCCCATAGACCCAGTCAGAGTGCAATGTAAATCAAAAAAGAAGCTACTGCTGAACAGATAGACAAAATAGCAGTCTGGTTCTATCACAGACTCGGGCAACATGACAACAATCACATTAACAATGGTTTCTTCTCTCTTCAGCAGTTCTATCTTGTCAGGTTTCCACAGCATAGTTCAAGACACTTATGAATCAGTCCGGGCCCGGCTCTAATTAGGACACTCAGCTCCAAATCGTCACAAATAAACACACTCTTTACTTCTGCAGTATCCTGTTCCTTCTCTGTTACCCCCCCCCCCCCCCCCCCCCCCCGATTATCTACTCTTTACGCCCAGGTGCAAACCTTAGGAATAGTGCCACTCCTTGATTCCCTGGGTCTCCCACACACGCACTGCAGACCAACCAACACATTAGGAGGACTCTCACTTGGAGTCATCCTGCAGGAGACCTCTGTGCTGAGGGGCTCACTCCTAGAGACCTCTTCCCTTGAGGCCTCTCTGATCTACTCTGCTCCCATTTAACCACCTTCCAGCCTGAGCCCTTCTCCTCAAACTTAGCCACTGACATGGCAGGTTAGCGCCACCTGCCATAAGGTGGCCTAACTGCAACATTAGTGAAGGAGTGTTGTCACAGGCATCTGTCGCTATACCACTCACTCTCTCACAGGGAAGAAGCAGCAGCTCTAACAGCTGCAGTTTACAAACACTGATTCACTGTGATATTGTGATTAAGGAATTGCACCTTTCAAACTGCCTTACCCTCATCTCCTGATCACAGATTCAAACATGTTCACCCCCTCAGACCCACACACATATTCACATGCACAAGGGTTGGAAAGAATTCTATGATCCATGTCCTGCATGTTTTCTCCACTTGTTAAACGTTGCCATTATATGCTGGCCACCTTCCAATCTTCAAGTAGAAGCCCAGAAGGGCAAAAAGAAAATGCTGGGAGTAAAGTAATCACTATCAGAAATGTACACTACTTCGGGTAAAATGCTTTAAGCTTCTCTGCAAGTGAAATAGGCAATGTGCACGCTCAAACAAAAATCTATCAGGAATCAGATTCATCTTCCAAATTTACTTAGCACTCAATCAAGGCTGTAGAACGCCATTTTGAGATTTAAGGAGTCAGACCACCACTAAAATAACTCAACACATCAACTGTCAGGACTATAATAGAAACTGTTTACAGGGTATAAGCATCCAGGGTTCTAAAGCTATACTTTTTACCATCAGGTGCGATCCTAGCTATGAAGGTTAACAATTACAGTGCACCAGTTCTCTCTGCATGCCATTTTCTTCCGTTTCACTCATCTCCAGATTGATTTTTTTTCCCCAATATTATCCTAGATTGTACTAGACTTTCTACCATCTCTTTTGCCCTCTACCATACCTTCCACTATGAGCTTTGATAAACTTGCCAGAGAACCTCCAAGTAAATTACCAGCAAAATGTCATTGCCTTTTAGGCTAAATCTTCTATTTGGCATAATTCACCTCAAATTAATCAATCAAAATGAATTGACCTATATGCATCACTAGAACCCAGACACATAAGGATATGTATCAATTTAAAAGAAGCACTTGTATATATGTATAACACTTGCCAATGCAGACCTCTCTCAAATGACAATATCCCAATGACCACATGTGCAGGTTTGGTTTTTTATTCAAATATTTTTTTAAACCATAGCTCCCCATTAAAACAGTATCATTGTATCAGATTTTTCAAATATTGCAAGATAATATTTATTTACAAACATTTGATATACCGCTGCTCACAATGTTGAATCGAAGCAGTTTACAAAATAAAAACCTGCAATGAGTATTAAGGAAAAAAAATATGTATAGTAAATCTAAGAGCAATCTGATTAATTTTAGAAACACAGGATATTTCCTTATATACAAAATTAGGACTAATAGACGACAAAATATATTTGAAGCTTGAACAAAAAAAATACGTCAAATCAAAATATGCAATACACGATTATACGTTTTTATTTTGAAGCTGGAGTCATAGTCATTATGTTTTTACTGACTCCATCATCACCCAAAATTGCTTCCGACTGACTCCACAGCCATGTTTTAAACTTTACTGTTAACATTGTTTGGGCTCTTTACATTTAGATCACATCCCTTTAGATCCAACTGTGTCTGACCATATTATGGACTTTTTCTTTTTAGATCACATCCCTTTAGATCCAACAGTGTCTGACCATATTATGGACTTTTTCTTTTTAGATCATGTCCTTCGAGTTAAACCCACATGTCCAATGCACATATTTATGTTTTCCTTGCTACTGCAATTCATTCCCATACCCAGCCACTAAGATGCACATACTCAACCTTCCATTTAGCTTTAAAAGAGGAAGCATGGAAATAGGACATTATACATAAATTCTGTGGTCACACAGCACCCTTCTTCAGATATCTGATCAGAAAAAATAAAATAGAACTTTGTGGTCCTTAAAACATATGCAAAATCTCTGGAAATGCTTACGAAAGTTCAGCAAGTTCAAAGGTTACAGAGGATCAAATTCATTTTATTTACCTACAAGCACTCCTACTCCATCTCTTTTACTCTGGAGCAATTAAACCAAAACTCAGAAATACACTGCAGACCTGATATAATGGATCTACAATGTAGTACGTAACAGCAATAACAAAACTGGTTCCAACCCTTAACCATATTTGAAGAGATTCCCATGTTATAAAAAGTCTATAGTGCGTTTGCCAAGCACATTTATCATGCTAATAGTTATGCTAAAATTGGATGTTTACTAATTCAGTCGAAAAGGAAAACGAAGAACACTTCTCCACACTGAACAAAAACATCACACAAGGCGATGAACTCATAATGTACAAGATATCAAGGTGTCAAATAAATAAGTTGGCACATTCAAAACTTGACAGGAATCGTGTTTCGACCTCAAAGCCTTCATTGGGAGTCTATGAAGAATCAACATGAATGCTAAAAAAAAAGCACCGTTGGACTAAGCCTACTTTATGACTCAGAAAATGACATAACGCTCACACAAGGCCGAAAGATGACATGTCAAGTCTTGAATGTGTCAACTTATTAAAGGTTTGACACCAAAATTCTGGTATATTGCAAGTTCGTTGCCTTCACTGTGTGTTGTTCTAATTCAGTCGACCACCAAAACAGTACCAAACTAATACATTGCACCATCCTCTATCCACTCAGAACTATGGATGGTGCAGGTAACATGCAAAATAACACCTTCCACCTCAAAGGCAGAGATGAGCACACACACAAGAGGAACCACAACAGCATGTACAAGACAGAAGATATTGGCTATCCTTAAATCCCAACTTGAACATGCCATTATGCAAGTACATAACTCCATCAATCAAATACCTGTTCAAGTTTAGATTTGATATACTGCAGTTTATAACACAAATGGAGGAGTGGCCTAGTGGTCAGAGCACCAGTCTTGGAATCCAGAGGTGGCCGGTTCAAATCCCGCTGCTGCTCCTTGTGATCTTGGGCAAGTCCCTTAACCCTTCATTGCCTCAGGTACAAACTTAGATTGTGAGACCTCCTGGGACAGAGAAATATCCAGAGTACCTGAAGGTAACTCACTTTCAGCTACTACTGAAAAAGGTGTGAGCAAAATCTAAATAAATAAATATAATCACACAATAGCAGAGTGAAAATAAAAGCAACTTAACTACAATTCAAAATAAAAACAGAAAGAGTACTTTGTTGCTCTACTCACACACCCCAACATGTCAGTAACCATTATCAAATGCTGACCAATGACAAAAGGAGAGCGTGGTAGTAGCCAAATGCCTTTTGAAAGAGAAATTTTAAGTGATGCTTTGCATTAATTTTTTCTCTGTCCTTTCCATGTATTTGGCATTCTTTTACTTTTCCATTTTAAATATATTTTTATTGTAAACCACTGTGCTTACATTAAGAGTAGCATATCAAGCCTAGTAAATCATAAATCATTTCAACATCTGATAAGAATTCTCTGAACATGGAGAGAAAGGTAGTCCATTCCCTAACACTAGACTTGTGACAAACATGACTTCTCTAAAAGTACCTAGAAAGACATGGTGGAATGATGGAATCAATAAATGATTCTGTTGTGACAATCAAAGAGATTGCAGTGTTGAATACAGGGTTAGACAGGGTGATAGAAAGGCAGCTGTCCCAAGTATCAGATCCAATACACTAATAGCAAAATTTTGTATATTATACGCAAGTCAACGAGCAGGCAGCATTTTGCCTTCAAAAGCAGGATAACGATCACATTTTTTTGGCATCGGTGATCAATTTGATAGCAATATTTTGCAAACACTGGATTTCATTCATACAAAGGCATTTGAATATGGCATTGCAATAATCAAGGTGTGAGATCACTAATGACAGTACAAGAATTCACAAGGATCTACTAAATTCTAACTGAGCGAATCTGGAATAATTTCAAGAAGCATTTCCTGATCACAGAGGAAAATATGTGGTGTTCACACAGATCCCCAAAAAAGCATACCATAAGTTACTAAACAAATTAGAAAGGGCAGATTCACAAATAAACAAGACAGGTGCCTTTTCACTGTGGCACACTGAAGGCAAGGCTTAAGAGGTATGGTGGTCTCCAACTAAGCTATCCAAAGGGGTACACAGTAGATGGGGAGAAAGGACAGGGAAAAGTGGAAATTAGCTCCTGCTGGCATCCGCACAATTTTAGAAAAACTTGTTTTGATGTATTGCTACAATATGTGCAGAAGAAAAAAAAAAGCATACACCTTTTAGGCATCACAGGTAGAACACATCACCAACGCTAGTGACATTAAAGCATTCCAGACACTGAGGAGTTGATGCAGAAAGCTGCTTGCTGATGGATGAGTGCACAGCTTTTAACATGAGCGTCCAGCAAAAGTTTACAGTTTACATGCAGTAATCAGTTTTCATGCAAATTACTGCATGTTAAAAAAGAATGCGCTATCAGAAAAAAAATATTCAGTGCACAGCACAGCAGTAATCTGCAGCTCATTGCTAAAATGTCTCCCCTTCCTGTCAGTGCTTGAGAGATGGGTTGGCTCACTGACCAACAGGAAGGGGGCATTTAAAAAAAAAAGTACACCACAAAGTCTACCCCATCTCCCACACCACAAAATTATTAATCTAGCAGCCTCTTCCCTCTCTCCCCTGACCTAACCTGCCCTCTACCAACATGAAAAAATAAATCCCCGCGTCTACTGTGCCTCCCCCTTTCCCCAAATCCCCCCCACCTCCCCACCCACCTCAAAATAGTCTGCTCGCTCCCGCCTCCAGTACCACCGTCATTCCGACACACTGTTAGGGATCACTCTAACAAATAAGGAAAATACTGTGCTAATGGGAACCGAGTAAGCCATAAGGATAACAGAGTCTACCAACATACAGCCAAAAAAAACACCTTCAAAGAAAGAACCTTCAAAGATACTTACCAAACGAGTTCACCATCTCAGCCTCGTTACATACAGGGTAGTAAGAGCCAGCAATGCTACTCAACCCCTGGCTCCCACATTCCCCACGGTGTCTGCCACCTGGCATGCTCATCATCTCAAGCTGCCCAAGGCGCGAATGTAGAACTGCCCAAAGCAAACAGAATTCCCAATGATTCACTGACACTGCTACACAAGTCTGGACTTCAGCTACACTGCCTGCTTCTCTGAACTCTCCTTTTTCTCTTCTAAATACGCTTGGGCTGAAAACTCTTCTATATCCCTTGGAGGGAGTAAAAAATATATAAAATTAAAATTAAAGATAACTTACTTCTGCCAGCTCTTCTCACTGAGCAGTGTGCTAAGGCTCGGGGCTACAGACAGGGACCCCTCTGAACTCAACCAGCAAAGGTCCCTGGGAGCCAACATTGGCTAAAAGACTCTACCTCTACGGCTGGTGCCTGTGAACTGCACCATGAGGAGTCAGGACTGCACTAAAAAAGTTTTCCTACACCAGTCCAACCTGCACCATCTGCTAGAGGCAAAGAATGTTGGGTGTTATTAGGAAGGGTATGGAGTCCAGGTGTGCGGATGTTATAATGCCGTTGTATCGCTCCATGGTGCGACCGCACCTGGAGTATTGTGTTCAGTACTGGTCTCCGTATCTCAAAAAAGATATAGTAGAATTGGAAAAGGTACAGCGAAGGGCGACGAAAATGATAGTGGGGATGGGACGACTTTCCTACGAAGAGAGGCTGAGAAGGCTAGGGCTTTTCAGCTTGGAGAAGAGACGGCTGAGGGGAGATATGATAGAAGTGTATAAAATAATGAGTGGAATGGATCGGGTGGATGTGAAGCGACTGTTCACGCTATCCAAAAATACTAGGACTAGAGGGCATGAGTTGAAGCTACAGTGTGGTAAATTTAAAACGAATCGGAGAAAATTTTTCTTCACCCAACGTGTAATTAGACTCTGGAATTCGTTGCCGGAGAACGTGGTACGGGCGGTTAGCTTGACGGAGTTTAAAAAGGGGTTAGATAGATTCCTAAAGGACAAGTCCATAGACCGCTATTAAATGGACTTGGAAAAATTCCGCATTTTTAGGTATAACTTGTCTGGAATGTTTTTACGTTTGGGGAGCGTGCCAGGTGCCCTTGACCTGGATTGGCCACTGTCGGTGACAGGATGCTGGGCTAGATGGACCTTTGGTCTTTCCCAGTATGGCACTACTTATGTACTTATGTACTTATAACAAGATCCATACTGCACTGCTCCTTCTACCGGTGATGTTACTGGAAGAGTAGCCTAATGGTTAGTACAGCGGCCTGTGAACCAGGCAACCAGATTCGATTCCCGCTGCAACTCGTTGTGACTCTGGCAATTAAGAAAAACTGGAATATTATGCAGACGCATCCTATATTTCATCAACATCGTTTAAGAATTGCTCTCTCTAGGGGGTGCAATTTGAAAGAACTTTTGAGTCCTAAAACTAATTGCCAATCTACTTTTGTTGTGTACATTTTGAAGTGCCCTTGTAACAAATTATATGTGGGCAAAACCACTAGGAAGAACCAGTGAACACAAGTCTTGTATTACTCGGTGCAAAGAAGGGGCACCTCTGTCATATTTTGATTTGCACTGTTTTGTTTTAGAACGAGTCAAAGCACCATCTAGAGGTGGCGATCATGATCGCTTGTTGCTGCAGCATGAGCAGCGCCTTCAAACTTTGGAACCTAGAGGTCTGAACACCATGTTGGAATGGACAGCATTCCTTTCACAGTTCTTTATGTCTTCTGGTTTGTCCTGCTTGCTTTTCCATAGCCGGCAACTCTCTACACTGATTGAAGCGTTTTTCTGACAGCATCTATTATATATGTAGGCACCATTTTGGAAAAGGGTGCGCTTCAAGTATGCCCTAAGAAGAATGATAAGTTTTGATGAATGACTCCCATCTACCTTTGATGCTTATAGACGTTTTATTTTTCTTTTGCAGTGGGTGTCAGCTGATTTATGGGCATGTTTTTCAAGTCTCCCTTAAGACAGCAGATGGGCGAAACAGGTCCCCGTTGGGAGCCTAGAGCTAAAATTTGAAGCTAAGTGCCGCTTTATTTGTATGTTTTGACCTGCACTTCATTGTCCGATATATTAATTTTGAATCACAAGCATGTCATTAGAAAATTACAAGAAAAAGTGTAAAACAATATGGGAAGTTATTTGGCCAGTGATGGTCCGCGAAGTGCTTGAAATGCTTCTGTGAAATTTTCACTGCAGCACTAAGGACATTTGAGGTCTTTTCCTCCATTTTTGTTTTCTACAAAATGTGAAATATAACTTTTAAGCATTGTTTTTGCATATCCACAGTTTGCTTGTTAAGAAGTGATTCTTAAAATTATGTAGGAAGGTTTGGTTTTTGAAGTAAATGCTCCTGCCTACATTTAGGTGCACTACTTAAAGAGTTCTTACAGAATATGGCGCCTAAATTGCACCACCCACTTACAGTATTGGCACTCCTTCAGCTTCACTATTCTCATAAGACAGTGAGCTGTATGGGAGATTTGGCACCACATCACTTTCAGCAAGTTTGAACTGCTCAGTGCCCACAGAACAGCTGTTGGTACTGCCAGCAAATACATGGAATAAATATGGGAGAATTTAAAAAAAAAACTGTAGTTGTGGGAGAATCCATGGGAGGAGATAGCCTTAGGAAATGGAAATGTATGAGAAAGAAATGGGTTTCAGTTAGTCAAATTAGTCTGAATGTACCTGAGCAACCAGGACAACTGTACCAGGAGAAGAACCCCTCATAGGACCACAGATCCCCCGTGCAATCTTAGTCCAGTAATAATCTTGGCAAAAAAAAAAAAAAAAGTGTGAGAACCAACACAGGCTCCCACTAGAAAAACTGCAACTATTTTCTGAAAACCTTTCATAAATAAACCAACTTTTTTTGGCCAAAAGGGATCAGAACCGTACATAAAATTAACATGCCTGTATTAGAGGGCACCTAACCCTTCATGTGCAAACTAACCCGTTTGGAGAAACTGCTCCAGAACTATTTACATTGAGATAGGAAAGCAAAGCGCTGGGCTTAAGTACTGTATGCACACCATCTGGGAAGTTGGACATTAAAGTGACAGCTGTCTCTTCATAACTGCAACACAAGCACAGCTGGGAAAAGCTTACTGCGCTGGAAACAAAAGTCAGTGCCTTAAATAAATATACCTCTTCCCATTTTCTCTTTCAGAGAACATAATAATAATAAACAATAATCCTTAAACAGTAAAAGCAGTCCAAAACATTGTTGTTATTCAAACTGCACAGGTCACTTTAATGATGCAACACACACTCAAGAACAAGAGAAAAACTTAGATTGAAGATAAAACAAAGCAAAAATTTCCCAGCACAACAGCCACAACCTTTAAACTTACTGCAACATCCCCAGCATGCATACCCCCCTCCCTTTGGTGGCTACACAGCAGCCTGGTATGATTTGAACATCAGTTATCCTCCAAGCTCTTTTAGCAGGATATCTTACATCTATTTCCTGCTGGCTGTCCAAAGCCAATTTTTAATGAAACATGCTGCTTTCTCAATTGTATCATCTGAACATCTGCAGTAACTAAGCAGAGAGATCAACCCCCACCCCACTGCAAATTAGAAAATGTTTAAGCCCCATCTGTTTTCACATACATTATAAACATTCATGAGAAAATGCTCATAACTGTTTCAGCAACCAATGCAAAAATACACACATAGATATACATGGTTCTTCTTGCATTGGAGTCTAGGGAGAAAAAGAAAAAAGCATGCTGTCTCAACTTGGCACTGACCAAGGCCTTAAAATCATTAAGCAAGTTTTTAAGCATGTCTAAAATGTTTTGTTTCACAAATCAGTAAAACACTAAAGGTCAGGTTTCTTAAAGGAAAGGGGACTGTCATCCAAGTCAGACGTCTGATATAAAAGTGATTCTGATAATTTAGTGTTCTTTTCTGTGCACAGCAGAACAGGTCTCTACCATGCATACTACCATAAGAACCTCCTAATTTATTGAGAAAAATGGTACCACTTTCAGCCTCCTCATGTAGGGCATCCCATACAAATACCATGGAAAACTGCTTTGCTTGCACCAACATCTGAGTTAAAGGTCACAAGTACACAGCCATTTCAAAAAGTCGCAGCCTCTCTTTTCAAGAATCAAACAGCTCCAATTAATCCAGACAACATGCTACGGACACCTATTCTGAATTTACCCTACTGTCAACACCAGCTAATCCTTAGTTTTCACAAGGAGAAAAGCGAGTGGGGGTTGGAAAAGAAAGCCCAAGGACCGCCTGTGCTGTCCTTGTACTGGGAACTTCCCCCCTCCCCTGCCTGCTCTCTTGCAGTCAAATTCCAGGAAGAAGAGCGAGATTTAGCTTCTCCTTTTCCTTTCGCTCGGTCTAAGGCTTTCAGGCTAGCCCTACCTCTAGGATGTCTTCCAGAACATATGCTTCCATTTCGGCTGCCTTCTCCACCATGTTTTATCAAACTGCCATGTTTCTCTCTTCTGTACTGTGATTAGATCACTGCAAGCAGGAACTGTATAGTCTGTGCCAGCAAGGGAACAGGAAATGGATGGGTCTATTCCCTGCCTGCAGCAGCAGCAACTACCATTCAACAGGGGTGTGTGACTCGCAGCGTGCTGGTGTTTAAAGACACAGCAAAACCTAGTTTGCCGGCACCTCGCTTTAATAAACTGCAAGCTGGCAAAAAGGCACAGGACTCTGCCACCTTTTATAAAAATGTCTAAAACCATGGAATAATCTTTCGTGCAAAAAAATAGCTAAAATAAATAGAAAAAAAATCAAACACTCCACTGCAGCCAGCCTAGCACCCTCTGGCAACAGATCCCTAGAAGGCACCTACTGCATTTATCCCTCAGGTGCCATTTATGACACAGCCAACCCTCCCCCACACACCTTACACAGAGATGAGGAAGTGGGTTGGGGGGGGGAGGAGATTTGGACTCGTCGGGACCATTTGCAGGGAAAGGAGCCACAGGAGGCGATTGGTGCAGGGGGTAGATCGTGTGCCAATCAGAAGCAAGGGCAGAAAAAGAATTAGGCGCAGGTTTCTTCTTGACTTCTTTGCGAGCCGGCTCCGCATTTTGCTTAGCTTGAGCTCGGCTGGTATGAAGGTTTTTGTGAAAGAGAGAGAAGTTTACCTCTGGTTTTTCCCCCTCATACGAGTCATACCCCGGGGTTTTGATTCAGTGCTGCCCGTGCTTCATCCTGTTGAGGGCTCTGGGTCCGTGAGGAGTGATGGCCGATTTCCAGGTGTTTTTTTTTTTTTTTTTTTGGGGGGGGGGGGGGGGGGGGAGATGGAGGCCCCGTGCTGTCCCGGTTAAGCCGCTGTGAGCTTTTCCGGCAGTGTTTTTTCAGCTGTAATATTGTTGTGCTCCCTGAAAGAGGCCTGCGGTCCTAGTGCCTGCTCTTTCTGTTCCTTTGTTTTGGGAAGCACAAAAGGAGGCTTTTAGTAGGTTTGTGGTAGGTTCTGGTGTTAGGGGATTGTAAAGGTATGGGGTTTTGGGTAATTTGGGGTGTTGTGTTCTTTAGTGTGTGGCTGCAAGTGAGCTGGGCTGCGATGACTCCAAAGCGGCAGGGTCTTGGAGTTAATTTGGGAGTTGTGCCAGTAAGGGAACCTGGGAAAGGGGTTTCACGAAACATAGTAACATAGTAGATGACGGCAGAAAAAGACCTGCGCAGTCCATCCAGTCTGCCCAACAAGATAAACTCACATGTGCTACTTTTTGTGTATACCTTACCTTGATTTGTACCTGTCCTTTTCCGGGCACAGACCGTATAAGTCTGCCCAGCACTATCCCCGCCTCCCAACCACCAGTCCCGCCTCCCACCATCGGCTCTGGCACAGACCGTATAAGTCTGCCCAGCACCATCTCCGTCTCCCGCCACCGGCTTTGCCACCCAATCTCGTCTAAGCTCCTTAGGATCCATTCCTTCTGAGCAGAATTCCTTTATGTTTATCCCACGCATGTTTGAATTCCGTTACCGTTTTCGTTTCCACCACCTCCCGCGGGAGGGCATTCCAAGCATCCACTACTCTCTCCGTGAAAACCTGTTCGTTTTTCTGGAACAGGATAATGGGGAGTTCGGACAACATCAGAAGTGAGAAAAGGAATTCGCATACATGGAAGGCTCGACAAATGTGTGTAGGCATTCGCATCTTGGAAGGGGTAATTCAAGGAGACTGGGGCATGAAGTGATGCTATGCTGGTGAGGGCAGTGGAAGAGGCACTCTGGTGTGTACACAGTGATCTGTTTAGTGGGCGAGTCTAATGGAGGGAGAAAGGGGTAGTGGAGGGGAAGGACTGGGGAAAAAAGGTAGTGGCATAAGAAGTTGAGGAACTTGCAAAGAGTGGTGAAGTGGATGGATGGGGGGGGGGGGAAGGGAAGAGGAAAATAGAGGAATGAGTCCACTTAAGGTATGGAAATCAGATTGTAAGGGTGGTATGAGAGTTTGTGGGTCTATGGTTATCAATAGAAATCAAACAAAATAAAACATGGAAAAGAAAATAAGATGGTACCATTTTTATTGGACATAACTTAATACATTTCTTGATTAGCTTTCGAAGGTCGCCCTTCTTCCTCAGATCGGAAATAGCTTATTTCCGATCTGAGGAAGAAGGGTGACCTTCGAGAGCTAATCAAGAAATGTATTATGTCCAATAAAAAAGGTATCATCTTATTTTCTTTTCCATGTTTTATTTTGTTTGATTTCTATTGATAACCTTAAGAGTGGACTAACACGGCTACCACACTCCTCTACTTAAGATGGGTCTATGGTAAATTCTTCAACTGTTAGCCTACTGAGTCGCAGGGCATGTGCTAGTGCCGCTTTGGACAGTCAGGTGCCTCAGCTGTTGAAGTGGAAAATTCTGCAAGGAAAATGCTGATTTTTTTTTTCATTATTGGCTAAGTATTCAGATTTAGGACATCGGAAGAAAGGTGAAGAGGGTAAGGAAGACAGTAGGAAGATGATGCAGGTACTTTGACAGTTTTCAAATGTACTTTAGCATTTCATACATACACTAGTATTTTAGGTGAAGTAAAGCCTGCATTATATATCCAGGCTTGCTGTGTTATTCTGATTTGGTTCTGAGGGCTTACAAGACACTTGGTGGTTGGGTTGGGCTTGGCTCAACTACAACGAACAGTTTTGGAAAGGGTTAGCTAAAGAAAAATCAGATGCTCGAGGGTTTACAGACTATGACACAGTGTAGGCTGTGGGTAGTTAAGGTGAGGGAATTAACCAGTTGGAGTGTTATGCAAAGTACTTCAGGTTATTCTGGTTTTGGGATTTCACAGTTCAGCCTTTGGAGAATAGGAATGTGTGTGGGGGGGGGGGGGGGGGCAGTGCAGTGTCATTTTTTACACAGATGCTCCTTGTGCTACACCCAGCATTTTGGTGCATCACACCGTGTGCCAGTGTTGCTAGACAACATCTTTTGTGATGAGGGCAAACTGAGCCAGCTAGATACGTTTTGCAAGGCTCAGTCTCCCATTAAGGTTGAGGTTTTAGAGAGATAGTTATAATGTTACCCTAAGAAGGTTTTTCTTTTAGTTTTAAGATTCCTTATTCTGGTCTGCCTTTTCTTCACAAGTGCACTTGATGCTCCTTCAGGGTCTAGGAATAGAGAGATTGTGTGTGTATAAAGTGTCAAGAGAGCTGCAGTTGGGGAGAATTTGGGGCCCCTTTAGATGTCCACCACTGGAGAATTTTGTGGTTTCTCCTTTGCGTTTAGTTCGATAGAAGGAACCAAGGAAATATTCTTATTCACAACCTTCTGTCTATTGGGGTCATAGTGTAAAGGATTTTATTGATCCTAATTTGTTGTCTTTTCAGTACACTCCTTTTGATCAGGCAATGGAGTTGTTACAACACTATGACCCAGAATGTTAATGGTGAAGGGTGACACTGCAGCTCTATTCAGGCTGTTGACCATTCATCCAAATTTGTTACATCTATTGGGTTTTACATTTGATTTTGATTGTTGTAGGAGTAGGGGTTGTTCAGGGGCATGTGTGTGTTTCAAGGCATTTTCTACCTTTTTGTAGTAGGTGGTTCAGAGAGTGGCAGCGAGTGCCAATGTACATTATGTTGATTTTATTTTCATGGGGGCATTTGGGTCTGAAAACTGTAGCGCAAGAATTTGGGGTTCCTTTGGCTGTGGATAAATCAGAAAGGCTAGCTATGGTTCTCACTTTCTTGGTATTGAACTAGATTCTGTGCAGATGAAATTTAGCTTGCCTCAAGAAAAAGTATGGAAGTTGACTATAGTTAATTGATAAAGCATATGCTGAAAAGAACCTTACTCTGTGGCAGATTCCATTCTTGATTTGACAGATTTTTGACTTTATTAAATGTCTTACTAGAATTGCAGCTGGAATCCAGTGGAAGTTTTTTTTTTTTGTTGTTGTTGTTTTTTAATTGCAATGGGAATAAAAAAGATTTACAGATTTGGAGTTACTTTCTAAAGAGCTTCAATGGAGCATGAGTATGGCAAGCACCATCAGTTTCTGCTTGGGATTTTTGAACTTTTTTTTCTAATGCCTCTCTGGTGGACAAGGTTTTGGTGTGCTTAAGAGTGGCTACTGGATCAGACTGGATTCAAAAGGGGGTGATTTAAGAATACAGCATTTTTGAAACTTTCATGTGCTGGCTGCTTTTGTAATTTGGGGAAATAGATTGGATTTCTTTTAAATGCAGGTAGTGCAGAACATGCTTTGAATCTGACTGTATTGTGGAAACCTATGTGACCCCTGACAAAGGTGTTTCTGAAACTTGGCCAGGTTGGGGCCTGTTTCCATTAAAGTTGACATTTGGATAAACTCCTGCTGTGTTTGTCCTTCCTTGGATGGCTGCTGCTGTTTGGTTGTCTGAAATAGATAGGCCAACAAGATAGTAGTTTGGTAACATGGCTGTTGGTGGAAGCGATTAATAAATAAACTGGCAGTGACCCTCTGATGACAGAAGTTCTGAGAGTATTGGTCTTGCATTTTTTTTGTGTTAAATGTGAACTTGTCAGCAAAACACAATCCTGGAGTGTGTAATGAGGTTGCTAATTCTATTTCTCACTTTCAGTGGCTTCAGTTTTGAGCTTTGGCTCCAGAAACAGAAAAGTGGCCTACGGCAATGCCAGTCTACATGTGGAGCATCATTCAAGAGTCTTAAGAAGTTTGCTAAAGGCTTCTTTACAGTCAGTACCTTCAAGATGTACAACTTGGGTTGGAGACAATTTCTAGCATTTTTGGAGGAGAATAATCTGTCAGTTTATTGTCCACTGTCTTTGGACTGATATTGCAATGTATACAATTTGTGCACTGTAATGGCCAGCTGACACATTCAGTTCTATCTTCATTAGCCAGCATGCATTTCTTCTATAAGGTAGGGGAGTTGGAAGGTGTTACTTCTTCATTTCTGGTGAGGAAGTTGGTGATAGGGTTTCAAGAGGTATCCAGGTTTAAATGTACCGGGAAGACGCAGCTACCTATTCTGCATAATAAAATGGAATGGTTGTTTTTCTCATTGCCAGAATTCTGTTTCTCTGGCTATGAAATATTGCTTTTTTCGAACAACTGATTCTTCTCCATTCTATGGGGCTTTTAAGGTGAGTGAATTGGTAGCAGCCAGTAAAAGCGATAATAGGGATTTGGGTCTCTTATCCAGTGATGTTTGCTCCAAGCAAGTGTGTGATTGGGTTTGTAGGTTAAAGATGAATCAGCTGGGAAAGGGGTCACTAGTGGTCCTGTGCCTGGCTTAGTCACTTGCCCTTGTGCCAACCAAATCCGAAGGAGGCCACATCAGGATGGGGTTCCCTTGATTAAATATTAGTTTGCATCACTTTTAAAGGGATGGCTTTATGGCGTGCTATGTTGATCTGAAATTGTTTGGGACTCATTCCTTGGGACTGATAGTACAGCAGCAGCTTTGGGTTCTTCCCTAGTACTAATTCAGACGGTGGGGTAATAGATAGGCCATGCGGTAAGTTAAGCACTGGCCGTGCAGCCATTGCCTAGAGGAGCCCTTACTGCTTCCTTTTTAGGAGGCATTAAGGGCTCCTGACTAACACAGCACTGCCCAATTATCACCGGTTAAGCACCCTGTGCTATAAAAATAAAATTATTTTTTTGAACACCGGAAATGGTGCATGGCACACACCAGCACTACGGCCAGGTTCCTGCAATAGGGCCAATTTGCCGTGCACCATTGTCACAGTAGCTGTACTGTGGCTTAGTAAGAGCCCCTTAAAAGCTAAATACCTTTTAAATAGCATCTTTAAAAATTTGAAAAACATTTTTTTTCCTTTTACAGTTTGTTTGAGCACTGAACAGTTAAATACACTATTGTGGATGGGAAAATAACTGAAATGGACCCATCAGTACAATTCAATCTGGTAATGGAGGAGTGACTCATCAAATCTCTATTAGACTTATGTATGATGTTCCTTTAGAAGATGTATTTTCTGATAAAGGTCAACCAAATTTCAGTTTTTGTTATGGCACTGAAACCTGGCCCAAATCCTGTTTTCTGCCAGGTTTCAGCTGAAAGGTTATTTTAATTTTTGATGTTTGTCAGATTCTGATTGAAAATGACCATGTGTGTTTGGATGCTGAAAATTAGTGCTTTGTCATTTTTCTCCTTTCCCTCAACCCTTCCCCCTGTACTGCTCCTCCTCCCAGACCCCTGGGCCTATCTTACACTCCCTGGCAATCAGCTTAGGGGTGTACTTGTGGTAAGACTAATCCCCCAGTTACTACTGCCCATTTCGGTTCTGCCCTCAAAGTGGCTACCGTGACTAGGGCATCACTTCTGCCCTGACTATGTACCACTAAACTACCAGGGATTGAAAGGTAGTATTGGGGGAGGAAGGGCTACTCTTTTTTTTTTTTGGTACTTCAATTGCAAATAATATAATTATGATCTTGGACAGTAGTTTGTATGGTAGATAGAACACTCTAAAATGCTGTTGATAAAAAAACATTACCAGGAAATTTGTCTATAAATTTGGGATGATAAGCTCCTTAGGAATTAGCCTCACTATGGAATCATGTCAACTGTCACGCAGTCAGCCACTGTAAAAGCACCATGGCTTTCAATTCCAGTTTTCATTAGCTGTGGTCCATTTGTGGGGAGGCTATTTTCCTTGGAAGTAAAACAGTCTCATTGTTTCTATATATTTACAGATTAAGAAAGCAACACACTTGTACAGTAAAGTGATCATTAAGAAGTGAAAATACAACATCACAAAGCAAAAACCAAGCCTTAAAAAGGCAACAACATGATTAAAAAGGAGGAAACCCTAGTTAGGAATAAGTAAACTAACCCCCCCCCCCCCCCCCCCCCGTTTACTAAGCCATGCTAGCTGCTGGTGGTGCACTAATGCTGACACAGTCCATTTACTTTGAAAGGGGTATGGCAGCGTGGCTTAGTAAACAGGTGTATAAGAGAGCTGCTGTCCATCAGGGCCTACTGCAAGCTGTAGAGATGCCCCTAAAGAAAGCTTAGTTACCAGAAAAGCAGTAAGGTGCGAAGGATATCTTAAGAAGAAAGTAGTACCAATCTGAAGTACACCTGGGGGCTCATTTTCAAAGCACTTAGACTTACAAAGTTCCATAGGTTACTTTGTAAGTCTGTGCTTTGAAAATACGCCTCCTGGTATCAAAAATAAAAATTGCTTACGAAGCTTCTGTGTAAGCGTATGGAAAAATTCTGATCTTAAGTCCTAAAAATACTTTCTCTATTTTTAAAATACAATTTTTATTAGGGGAAAGTGCCATCCTAGCAGAATAGCAGGAACAGCACTATCTTGTTCTGAGGACTCTAATATAGCAGAAAAATGCAAACTAGAAGTATTTTGATCAAAACTGTGCTGTAGTCCAACAGTTTTAGATGGTAAATAATATACCTGAGAAAAGGGAGGCAACTTTTCTGATATTCCCACGTTCTCTATCGTCATTATTCATATTCTGGCTTGGATACTGTGAGTTTAAGCAGAGGAATGCAAACTTCAAGCTCTGACAATGTTCAGTTGCACTCACTGGTTCAACATTCACACAACCAAAGTTTTCAGTTTTGTCTTCAGCAGAAACCAAGCAATAAGTTTTGGCTGCAGTTTCAGTTGGCCTCTACTTTCTGAGAACCTTCATATTAATGAGATGTTTGGCCAACTGTGCACAAAGATCATTATTATCTGGTTCATGTGATACTATAGAGGTTTGTGTACATTTTGGGGTATTCAAATGTAGCCCCTCCAAAAAGCTGAGCGAGCATGCTTGCTTATTTATTTAAAATAACCTTTATTATTATAACAGCACATAAAAAAAAACCCAAGCCAGATACAGTGGTTTCTTCAGTGCATCTCTCTAATACAAAAATAACCTAACTACCCAGCAAGTAACCCAAGCAAACCACCCACACAAAGCTTATGAGGAAAAAAACTCAACCATTAAGAGTCCACATGTTGTCCCAGTGTTGATATAGCTTACAGCACCCGTCAAAAGAGCACACTTGATAACAGAGAGGCGTGAGGTGATACATAGCATACCACTGGTCCAATTTTCGCACCACTGCAGAAAGGCTGGGAACCTGAGGCAATTTCCAAGTAGGAGCAATTACCACCATAACCGCAGGCAGCCCCCACGCACAACAGATCCGCACTCTCAGCCAACTGAAGAAGTTGTACATTCAAAAGAGCAAGCTCAACCCGTGGTTCTAGGTCCTCCTGCAAGATCTGAGAGAACATGTAGAAAACTAACATCCAAAAAGGTTGCAGACGAGAACAATCCCACCACAAATGCCAATGGATATAACTTAACTCTTCCCCTATACTATTCCCTCATATGTTTGTTCCACATGAACCTTATTCTACCATAACATCACTGTGTAACTGTTTATACCGGAACTGGCGAACGCCTTTACGGTACTATGTAAGCCACATTGAGCCTGCAAATAGGTGGGAAAATGTGGGATACAAATGCAATAAATAAATAAGTCCCCCGACTCCCACATCCCCTCCGACATCGCTCACCCAAACAGATCCCCGTTTTAGCCAGTCTCACAGGAGTAAAGTACCACCTTAAGAGAACCTTATACCTATTTTCCATAAAAAAGTGGACAGACGTTCTCCCATTCTTCCTCACTCAGTGCTCTACTCAAATCATCCCCCCACTGAACCATACACTTATGCTTAAGGCACCCTTTATGATTCAGGCATTCATAAACCTGTCCCTCTCGTGCCCATGCCCCTTCTTGACACCCTATTTGCACAGCAATAGACTTCGTGGGACCCCTGGAACACACTACCTGGGGCCATAAGTATATCCTGGTTGTTTTTGATTATGCCTCTCGCTAGCCAGAGGCTACTGTGTTGCGCAACATGAAAATCACCAGAGTGGTTAATGCACTGTGGGAAGTCTTCTCCCGGATGGGCATCCCAGCAGAAATATTGATTGACCAAGGTACTATCTTTGTGTCCAGAGTCCATTGAGAACTCTAAGACTATTATCCTCCCCATCTACCAAACCCGGCATGATCTGGGTGAAATAGCCCTGGTGTGAAACTCCGAGCTTAGAAGAGAGACGGATAAGGGGAGATTGAGGTCTACGAAATCCTGAGTAGTGTAGAACAAGAAGAAGCGAATCAATTTTTTACTTGTTCCAAAAGTACAAAGACTAGGGGACACTCAAGGAAGATACTTGGTCATGTGCAGCCACCATAACCTCAGCAGTCTCTCTATCAAGCAGGTGGATGGTCATACCCATGACATGCACTGCTTGAGCATTTTCTTCCGTGAACAGTTGACTTTCATTTGCTTAATGAGTGTATCTTTTCCATGCATAATATTATAAGCTGTCTTAC
Source organism: Microcaecilia unicolor (assembly GCF_901765095.1). NCBI lineage: Eukaryota > Metazoa > Chordata > Amphibia > Gymnophiona > Siphonopidae > Microcaecilia > Microcaecilia unicolor. Next base: position 399,453,681 of record NC_044032.1, on the reverse strand, counting down.
TTCACTAGCTGAAACTAGTTCAGCAAAGATAATACGCTGCCAAAATGCTGGAAACAAATATTCTCACCAGTTTATCAGTGGTATCCTTCGTTGCCAAGATTGCTGAACATTTGCACTAGTTTTCATCAAGGTGAGCTCCTCTTTCAAACTTTTTTTTTTTTTTTTTTTTTTTAGCTGAGTTATTGATTGGTGAGTTTCCAAGTTGAGGTGTGCATGGGGACGTAACCTGGTCGCTATCCATTCCATCACCATGGTAGTAATGACTTTTTTGTCGCCCATTGTCCCCATTCTCACCTCTATTCCCGAAACTATCCATTTTCACCTTCATCCTAATCTCCTTTGTTCCAGATTTTCTTTTAACTTGAAAGAGGCACACCTCCAGTACATATATGCCACAGAGGTACTGAAATGTCTACCATATCTCCCCTCTCCCACCTTTATTTCAAAGTATATCTATTCAGGAAGGTCACTCACCATTTTAGTAGCTGCCTTGTGAACCAACTCCAACCTGTTTATATCTTTTTAAAGGTGTGGTCACCAGATCTGTACATAGTACTCTAAAAGCCCTGTTGGTGTGCTAATTAGCACTTGCTAACGCTAGAGCCACCCGTAGGAATATACGGGTGTCTCTAGCATTAGTGTGCGCTAAAAAGCATGCCTACAGCGTGGCTTAGTAAACAGGGTCCTAAATGTGTTATCACCAGACAGCCTTACACAGAGGCACTACCCCCTCCTTTTTCCTAATAGCTATTCCTCTCCCTATGCACCAGAGCATCCTTCTGGCATTTGCTGTTGCTTTTTCTACCTGTTTGGCTAACTTAAGAACAGAAAAAACAAGACCAAGGCTTGTGAGTAATTGTATTTACAGACGTACTCCCCCCCCCCCCCCCCCTCTTCACGGTTCTGCTCTCTTGGCTTTGTGCAGCCCAAATGCATTTACCTGTTTTTTTTTTCTTTTTACCATTGAATCTTAGTTGCTCAACTCTAGATAGATCAAGCTTTTTGCTAAATTCCTACAGGTATGTAAGCACAGCCAACAGTGGCCAATCCAGGTCAGAAAGAATAAAACAGATTTCATCCTGTGTAAATTCATTACTTATTGCTGGGATAAGCAAGTCCACTTTAACAATAATTTATGGACTTTTTAGGAACTTGGCCAACTCTTTTTTTTTAATGTTCTCACTATATTCTCTGGCAGCAAATTCCAGAGCTTAATTACCCATTTTTTCCCACACCATTCTGGATTCTGTCAGGTTCTCAGGTTCAGAGCCCGTGGGGCAGGGCTCTGGAGCAAACGTGAGCCCTTGGGCTGCTGACGAGGAGCGACAGCAGCAGGCAAAACCCACCAACCAACGCTGGGCAAGCACACCGGCAGGGACTGCAGGCACCGCCCAGCGAGCCGGAACACACGGACTGGAATCCCCCGGACTGGAGGACACAGGACTGGAGCACTGGACTGAAATCCCCTGGACTGGAGGACACAGGACTGGAACACACTGAACTGGTCCGTACAGCTTCACCTGCACTTATCCACTGCCCCCCCCCAAGGGTTGAGCCCTTGGGTTCGAGTGGCCGGCAGGACTTACCGGATGACACAGGGACCAGGACTAGAACAAGCTTGACACTGAAGTGCTCCTAAATCCTAAACTAGCAAAAAGTGTTCCTAAGCCCTACACTAACAGCACTGCTCCTAACAGAAACTACCAGGGGTGCCCCTACGCCCTACACTAACAGAAATGCAGGGAAGCCACAAGGGAAAAGCAAGGAAGAAAAAACACAAGAACTAGCAAAGGTGCTTCCTAAGCACCAAGCTACAGCTGTGCCCCACAGCACTAAACTAACCAAGCACTAAACCCACAGAAGTGCTTCTAACAGAAACTAACAGGGGTGCCCCTACGCCCTACACTAACAGGAGTGCAGGGAAGCCACAAACAACAAAGACTGCAATGCTCCCAACAGCACAAACACCAGAAGTACTTCTAATAGCCAAATCTGCAGTGTTCCTAACACCAACAAACCCTGAAGTACTTCTACCAGCAACAGAGCTTCCAAAGCCCTACACACAGCAATGCTTCCAAAACCAAGAGGGAAAAGCAGGAAAGCTAAACACAGGCACCAGTGCACACTGCACTAACACTAACCTGGACCTTTAGCAAAAGCAAGCAGGGAAACTAGACACAAAGTCAAAAGTGCACACTGCACCACCCCATCTAAAGCAAACGTTGCAAAAGGCCCCGAAGGGAAGAACACCACTTCCTTATCAAGGCCCTCCCAGATGATGTCACACTCCTTAGAGCCAGGCAGACAGCACACTGAAACCCCGAGAAGCCCAACCCACACCAATGCAGCACCGTGAAGCTCTTGAAGCCAGTACACCCAAAGAGAAGTAGAGCTAACTCAGTCCACACACACACAGCTGTAGTAAAGTGAAACAATTAGAGTCGTGCTGCTGGAAGCTGCCAGCATAGAGAGAGAGAGAGCTAGCTCAGAAAGGACAGACAAAAGAAACAGAAGCCAGCTAAGAAGCTGACTACCAGGAAAAAGGTAAGTTTGAGAGGGGTGCTGACCACAATCATAACAGATTCTACCCTACTGCACAATTTGGTATCTTCTACAAGGGAAGCCTTACTGGAGAGTTCTACAATATCACTTGCAAATTTTTTTTTTTAATGGTCCGATAACCAATCCCTGCTGTGCACTACTGGTCACCCCCTTTTCTTCAGGGTAAACCTCATTTACTACCACTACTCAGAATGTTTCTAACCTTGTCAATCAATTTTGGGCCCACACCATGGGCGCTCAGTTTATTTATAAAAGTCACCTATACAAAGATGTGTTAAAGGTTTGGTGACATCTAAGAAGAAAAAGCCACAGAATTGTTTGTAAATATGCTTACCTGATAATTGTCTTTCCTTGAATTGTGAAAGACCAGTCCTGATAAATGGGTTATGCCCTCCCTCCAGCAGGAGGAAATGAGCAAAACTGCTCACCTTTACCACAGAGACTCATGCAGTAGGAAAGTCATTCATTATTTCGTATCAAAGCTTCCTTTTTATTTAATGCAAAAAACTATGGCTCTTTTCCCCATCACTGTAATCTTTCACCTTGAAAATTTAGAGTATACTGTGTAGACCAGTCCAGACCAGGTCCCATTACTAGAAGATGGAAGCAGATATTTGAAGTTTCAGATGATATCGTGCATATACTGAGGAGGGAAGTCTCATCAGAAAACAAGGGCTATATTCCCCCCCCCCCCCCCCCCCAAAAGGGGAACTGGCTCTTGCTGCTACTTGGGCCTCCTAAAGTAATGAGCTCCTCCTGGGCTTCAGTCCCCCTCCCCCAATGCTGGTTCTTTACAGATCTAGAATGGCTATGGCAAATAAATCACCCTTTGAGACGAAACAGCAATAGCGGCAAGCAGATTTTTAGAACCTGGCATCCAGGATTTTTTCCACCCCCTAGCTCTGGTCATTTCAGAATGCTGAAGCAAGCTTAGATGTGGAAAGGGAGAGGGCCACACTCTTGTTGGCATTCTTTTACTGTGTTTTCACAAAAGGCCTATAGATTGAGGCCCTGGACTGAGGAAAAACTGAACATCCTTCCTCTACTTCAACCAGCGGGTCATGGCTTACATCCTAAGAGGGAATTCCCCCAGCGAGACTTCAATCACAGAACCAAAGGCTGTAGCCCAAAACTCGGGAGTGTGTCCCATAAGTTGTTTCTAAATATAAATTCACTTTTAATTTAAGATAAATGAAAACCCGCAGAGTGGAAAAAGGTGTTTCCCATCAGAATCAACAAGACTACCTTTAGAGGTCTGGCTACAGCAAGGCTTTCCAAAATCAATCATGAGGACCCCACAGCCCTTTCAGGATATCCATAATAAATACGCATAAAGTTCAGTTTGCTTCCACATTGACCTCATGTATATTAATGGATATCTGAAACCCAGCTTTTCTGTTGAGTCCCCAGGACAGGTTTGGGAATTCCTAAGTTACTGTGCTAACTACACTCTTCTAGACACCATAAAACAAAAATCAGTTTAACAATATTACTTTGTATTCAGATTTCTTGCGATAGTTTTTTATAGGTTCCAACACAGGGATTACCAAGGTTATTTTTACAATGATTATTTTTCCTGTGTGAACACAAGTGGTTGAACCTCAGGTTTCTCTTCCTCTTTCTGTGAGGCCTCAAAAAGATTACAAACATGGGTAGCTGAACAGAGAATCTCACATCTTTGACTCTGGAATGCCAGATTGGTCCCCAACTTCATATATAGTCTGTGGAGCTGTAGATGGGCAACTACATGGACATTCTTTCTTCTCTTTGGAAGCTTTCATGCATTTCAGGTCCCTAAAACATGCTACCAGTTAATCTCCAACCACAGATATTTCTGAAAAATTAAAATTGTAAAGGAAAGCTGGGATCCTGTGGATGACATGCTTCTTACAGATGTAAGAGCGTGGTTTTACTCTGTGAACCACAAATACTGACAACTGCACAACCTAGCAGTGATAATACTGGGAGCCTGTAAATACTGTTCAGGAGTATGGGCATGGATAAAAGCAGGCACATCAAAGCACAGCACCTACTTTTACATGATACATGCACAGATGTCTCCTGGGATGGAGAATAGGAGGAGCAGGTACAGACTGCCACTTGTGTATACTTCATGAAGTTTTTAAATGTTCACCGTACTATTTTGGCAAATACAGCGAATGCTACATACCTGTAGAAGGTATTCTCCGAGGACAGCAGGCTGATTGTTCTCACTGATGGGTGACGTCCACGGCAGCCCCTCCAATCGGAAACTTCACTAGCAAAGGCCTTTGCTAGTCCTCGCGCGCCCATGCGCACCGCGCATGCGCGGCCGTCTTCCCGCCCGAACCGGCTCGTGTTCGTCAGTCCCATATGTAGCAAGACAAAGACAAGGGAAGACACAACTCCAAAGGGGAGGCGGGCGGGTTTGTGAGAACAATCAGCCTGCTGTCCTCGGAGAATACCTTCTACAGGTATGTAGCATTCGCTTTCTCCGAGGACAAGCAGGCTGCTTGTTCTCACTGATGGGGTATCCCTAGCCCCCAGGCTCACTCAAAACAACAACCATGGTCAATTGGGCCTCGCAACGGCGAGGACATAACTGAGATTGACCTAAAAAATTTACCAACTAACTGAGAGTGCAGCCTGGAACAGAACAAACAGGGCCCTCGGGGGGTGGAGTTGGATCCTAAAGCCCAAACAGGTTCTGAAGAACTGACTGCCCGAACCGACTGTCGCGTCGGGTATCCTGCTGCAGGCAGTAATGAGATGTGAATGTGTGGACAGATGACCACGTCGCAGCTTTGCAAATTTCTTCAATAGAGGCTGACTTCAAGTGGGCTACCGACGCAGCCATGGCTCTAACATTATGAGCCGTGACATGACCCTCAAGAGCCAGCCCAGCCTGGGCGTAAGTGAAGGAAATGCAATCTGCTAGCCAATTGGATATGGTGCGTTTCCCCACAGCCACTCCCCTCCTATTGGGATCAAAAGAAACAAACAATTGGGCGGACTGTCTGTTGGGCTGTGTCCGCTCCAGATAGACGTCCAATGTGTGCAGCTGACGTTCAGCAGGGCAGGAATGAGGACGGGGAAAGAATGTTGGCAAGACAATTGACTGGTTCAGATGGAACTCCGACACAACCTTTGGCAAGAACTTAGGGTGAGTGCGGAGGACTACTCTGTTATGATGAAATTTTGTGTAAGGGGCCTGGGCTACCAGGGCCTGAAGCTCACTGACTCTACGAGCTGAAGTAACTGCCACCAAGAAAATGACCTTCCAGGTCAAGTACTTCAGATGGCAGGAATTCAGTGGCTCAAAAGGAGGTTTCATCAGCTGGGTGAGAACGACATTGAGATCCCATGACACTGTAGGAGGCTTGACAGGGGGCTTTGACAAAAGCAAACCTCTCATGAAGCGAACAACTAAAGGCTGTCCTGAGATCGGCTTACCTTCCACACGGTAATGGTATGCACTGATTGCACTAAGGTGAACCCTTACAGAGTTAGTCTTGAGACCAGACTCAGACAAGTGCAGAAGGTATTCAAGCAGGGTCTGTGTAGGACAAGAGCGAGGATCTAGGGCCTTGCTGTCACACCAGACGGCAAACCTCCTCCATAAAAAGAAGTAACTCCTCTTAGTGGAATCTTTCCTGGAAGCAAGCAAGATGCGGGAGACACCCTCTGACAGACCCAAAGAGGCAAAGTCTACGCTCTCAACATCCAGGCCGTGAGAGCCAGGGACCGGAGGTTGGGATGCAGAAGCGCCCCTTCGTCCTGCGTGATGAGGGTCGGAAAACACTCCAATCTCCACGGTTCTTCGGAGGACAACTCCAGAAGAAGAGGGAACCAGATCTGACGCGGCCAAAAAGGAGCAATCAGAATCATGGTGCCTTGGTCTTGCTTGAGTTTCAACAAAGTCTTCCCCACCAGAGGTATGGGAGGATAAGCATACAGCAGACCCTCCCCCCAGTCCAGGAGGAAGGCATCCGATGCCAGTCTGCCGTGGGCCTGAAGCCTGGAACAGAACTAAGGGACTTTGTGGTTGGCTCGAGATGCGAAGAGATCTACCAAGGGGGTGCCCCACACCTGGAAGATCTGTCGCACTACACGGGAATTGAGCGACCACTCGTGAGGTTGCATAATCTTGCTCAACCTGTCGGCCAGACTGTTGTTTACGCCTGCCAGATATGTGGCTTGGAGCACCATGCAGTGACGGCGAGCCCAGAGCCACATGCTGACGGCTTCCTGACACAGGGGGCGAGATCCGGTGCCCCCCTGCTTGTTGACGTAGTACATGGCAACCTGGTTGTCTGTCTGAATTTGGATAATTTGGTGGGACAGCCGATCTCTGAAAGCCTTCAGAGCGTTCCAGATCGCTTGTAACTCCAGAAGATTGATCTGCAGATCGCGTTCCTGGAGGGACCAGCTTCCTTGGGTGTGAAGCCCCTCGACATGAGCTCCCCACCCCAGGAGAGACGCATCCGTGGTCAGCACTTTTTGTGGCTGAGGAATTTGGAAGGGACGTCCCAGAGTCAGATTGGACCAAATCGTCCACCAATACAGGGATTTGAGAAAACTCGTGGACAGGTGGATTACGTCTTCTAGATCCCCAGCAGCCTGAAACCACTGGGAAGCTAGGGTCCATTGAGCAGATCTCATGTGAAGGCGGGCCATGGGAGTCACATGAACTGTGGAGGCCATGTGGCCTAGCAATCTCAACATCTGCCGAGCTGTGATCTGCTGGGACGTTCGCACCCGCGAGACGGGGGACAACAAGTTGTTGGCTCTCGTCTCTGGGAGATAGGCGCGAGCCGTCCGAGAATCCAGCAGAGCTCCTATGAATTCGAGTCTCTGCACTGGGAGAAGATGGGACTTTGGATAATTTATCACAAACCCCAGTAGCTCCAGGAGGCGAATAGTCATCTGCATGGACTGCAGGGCTCCTGCCTCGGATGTGTTCTTCACCAGCCAATCGTCGAGATATGGGAACAGGTGCACCCCCAGCCTGCGAAGTGCTGCTGCGACTACAGCCAAGCACTTTGTGAACACCCTGGGCGCAGAGGCGAGCCCAAAGGGTAGCACACAGTACTGGAAGTGACGTGTGCCCAGCTGAAATCGCAGATACTGTCTGTGAGCTGGCAGTATCGGGATGTGTGTATAGGCATCCTTCAAGTCCAGAGAGCATAGCCAATCGTTTTTCTGAATCATGGGAAGAAGGGTGCCCAGGGAAAGCATCCTGAACTTTTCTTTGACCAGATATTTGTTCAGGGCCCTTAGGTCTAGGATGGGACGCATCCCCCCTGTTTTCTTTTCCACAAGGAAGTACCTGGGAATAGAATCCCAGCCCTTCCTGCCCGGATGGCACGGGCTCGACCGCATTGGCGCTGAGAAGGGCGGAGAGTTCCTCTGCAAGTACCTGCTTGTGCTGGAAGCTGTAAGACTGAGCTCCCGGTGGGCAATTTGGAGGTTTTGAGGCCAAATTGAGGGTGTATCCTTGCCGGACTATTTGGAGAACCCACTGATCGGAGGTTATGAGAGGCCACCTTTGGTGAAAAGCTTTCAACCTCCCTCCGACTGGCAGGTCGCCTGGCACTGATACTTGGATGTCAGCTATGCTCTGCTGGAGCCAGTCAAAAGCTCGTCCCTTGCTTTTGCTGGGGAGCCGAGGGGCCTTGCTGAGGCGCACGCTGCTGACGAGAGCGAGCGCGCTGGGGCTTAGCCTGGGCCGCAGGCTGTCGAGAAGGAGGATTGTACCTACGCTTGCCAGAAGAGTAGGGAACAGTCTTCCTTCCCCCAAAAAATCTTCTACCTGTAGAGGTAGAGGCTGAAGGCTGCCGGCGGGAGAACTTGTCGAATGCGGTGTCCCTCTGGTGGAGCTGCTCTACCACCTGTTCGACTTTCTCTCCAAAAATATTATCCGCACGGCAAGGCGAGTCCGCAGTCCGCTGCTGGATTCTATTCTCCAGGTCGGAGGCACGCAGCCATGAGAGCCTGCGCATCACCACACCTTGAGCAGCGGCCCTGGACGCAACATCAAAGGTGTCATACACCCCTCTGGCCAGGAATTTTCTGCACGCCTTCAGCTGCCTGACCACCTCCTGAAAAGGCTTGGCTTGCTCAGGGGGGAGCGCATCAACCAAGCCCGCCAACTGCCGCACATTGTTCCGCATGTGTATGCTCGTGTAGAGCTGGTAAGACTGAATTTTGGCCACGAGCATAGAGGAATGGTAGGCCTTCCTCCCAAAGGAGTCTAAGGTTCTAAAGTCCTTGCCCGGGGGCGCCGAAGCATGCTCCCTAGAACTCTTAGCCTTCTTTAGGGCCAAATCCACAACTCCAGAGTCATGAGGTAACTGAGTGCGCATCAGCTCTGGGTCCCCATGGATCCGGTACTGGGACTCAATCTTCTTGGGAATGTGGGGATTAGTTAATGGTTTGGTCCAGTTCGCCAGCAATGTCTTTTTGAGGACATGGTGCATGGGAACAGTGGACGCTTCCTTAGGTGGAGAAGGATAGTCCAGGAGCTCAAACATTTCAGCCCTGGGCTCGTCCTCCACAACCACCGGGAAGGGGATGGCCGTAGACATCTCCCGGACAAAGGAAGCGAAAGACAGACTCTCGGGAGGAGAAAGCTGTCTCTCAGGAGAGGGAGTGGGATCGGAAGGAAGACCTTCAGACTCCTCGTCAGAGAAATATCTGGGGTCTTCTTCCTCTTCCCACGAGGCCTCACCCTCGGTGTCAGACACAAGTTCACGGACCTGTGTCTGCAACCTCGCCCGACTCGACTCTGTGGAGCCACATCCACGATGGGGGCGTCGAGAGGTAGACTCCCTCGCCCGCATCGGCGAAGCTCCCTCCGCCGACGTAGTCGGGGAGCCCTCCTGGGAGGCGACGGCAGCCGGTACCGCACGCGGCACCGACGCCGGGGACCTCACCTCGGGCGATGGGCCAGCCGGCGCCACGCTCAACGGTACCGGTGGCGCAAGCACCGCCGGTACCGGAGGGTTAGGGCGCAACAGCTCCCCCAGAATCTCTGGGAGAACGGCCCGGAGTCTCTCGTTCAGAGCGGCTGCAGAGAAAGGCATGGAGGTCGATGCAGGCGTCGACGTCAGAACCTGTTCCGGGCATGGAGGCTGTTCCGGGCTGTCCAGAGTGGAGTGCAGACACCTCCTGAACAGAGGGTGAGCGGTCCTCTCGGTGCCGATGCCTACTGGGTGCCGACTCCCTCGGCGACCCAGAGCTCTCGGTGCCGACACGGGAAGGAGACCGGTGACGATGCTTCTTCGACTTCTTGGAACGAAGCATGTCACCGGAGCTTCCCAGCACTGACGAGGAGGACGTAGAATCCAGCCGTCGCTTCCTCGGGGCCGAGGCCGAAGGAGGTCGGTCTCGGGGGGGCTGTACCGCAGGAGCCCTCAGGGTAGGGGGAGACCCACCCGAAGGCTCACCGCCACCAGCAGGGGAATGGACAGCCCTCACCTGCACTCCAGACGAAGCACCACCGTCCGACGACATCAGCCGACGAGGTCCCGGTACCACCGACGTCGATGCAGCTGTCCGATGTCTCAGCGCCGATGCAGAGGGCCGATGCCTCGATGCACTGGCGGCCGAGGATGAAGCTCTGGACGCTGAAGACGTCGATGCACTCGATACCCCCGGTGCCGATGCCGACGAAGAGCCCGAGAACAAAACGTTCCACTGGGCCAATCTCGCTTCCTGAGTCCGCTTTTGCAAAAGGGAACACAGACTACAGGCCTGCGGGCGGTGCCCAGCCCCCAAGCACTGAAGACACGACGCGTGCCTGTCAGTGAGCGAGATGACCCGGGCGCACTGGGTGCACTTCTTGAAGCCGCTGGGAGACTTTGATGTCATGGGCGGAAAAATCACGCCGGCGAGATCAAAAGTTGAAATGGCGGAAAAGGCACCGAAAAAACAAGGGGAAGAAAACTTCGACCCGAGGCCTAAAGCGGCCTACCCCGACGACGAAAGAAAACTTACTGGGGCGAAAAAGCTGAAAATAGCGGGGGGAAAAAAGACCAAAGAGTCTTTTCCCATACAGAATGGATTTTTTTTTTAATTTTTTTTTTTAAACAACACGACGAACGCGCGAGGTCGACTTTGCGGGGCCCGACACGGCGAAAACACGACCGTACCGAGCGCAGACAAAAGAAGACTGACGAACACGAGCCGGTTCGGGCGGGAAGACGGCCGCGCATGCGCGGTGCGCATGGGTGCGCGAGGACTAGCAAAGGCCTTTGCTAGTGAAGTTTCCGATTGGAGGGGCTGCCGTGGACGTCACCCATCAGTGAGAACAAGCAGCCTGCTTGTCCTCGGAGAAACATAATTACACTAGTCTCGAAACACATAAGAATGTGTTCACCCACTTTTCCTGGAGTCATTTCAATAAAGGCATAGCACATACACTTGGGTTTTGAATGTTTTGTTAGCTTAGGTACACTGTTTAAAAAAAAAATTACCCTCATATAATATTCACGTCAAACAAGTCAAAAGTGAACAAACAAATGCTGTATTTTCCCAGGGAATAAACAAGCTATTAAACTCAAAACTGTATGCTTGTCGATACTAGTAGAAATATTATCCAGAGATAGAGATGTTTGTTTTACTCTTTAAGAAGTTAGGAAGTAAAATCAGTTGATCTCATCAGTAATGAAATGTATCAGGCAAAGTAGCTTGCGCACCCAACTATTTTATAGTACTACTCACTCATGTCTCAATTATCCAGAATTCCTCAACCAAGCTACTACTTTTATTTTATATCTCTTTGCAATACGGCTCTCTTGCCCTAATGCTCCAGAAAAACAAATGATCAAGCTGAGAATATGTTCTGTTCTAATATCCACCCCTCTAAATTTTGAAAATGGGTTGGAAATCTTTTCAAGGAATAAGAGTTCTTCAAAATCAGAGAGGTTTTCCCTAACAGGGGTATACAACTCAGGTCCTGGAGTGGAGTGCCTCAAGTAGAAAATCTGAGCATATTGGAGAGAAGAATAAAATGACCGCCTCTTGGCTTTAAGAACTTCCTTATAATTATGAATAGCTTAAGAAAATAGGCACCGATAAGTCCAATACAAAATTTCTTTTTCAATTAGCAAACAAATATTTATCATTATACGAGTACAGGCAATATTAGCCTCTTAATTAGGTGATCATTTTTAATCTAAAACCCACAGTGCAATTTATAAAGTCTGAAACGTTTGACAGTATTGCCAGAAATATGGATTATGAGAGAATTATAGGCTTTAGTCTGAGTTTTTAAATGACTGGTTTGAATTTAATGCATTATTTTAAAAATATTCTAAAACGTACTGTCAGACAGTTGTACATTTAATGTCTTCATCACCAACTACATTTAGAACCCTTATTTTGGATTGGGCACAATGACTACTCTCATTAGGTTTATTTCCAGAAACTTTAGGAGAAAAGTATTATGCCATTATTGAAAAATCCCAAAGAACCGAGCCGTCTTGTCTCTAATTACAGGCCAGTTGTATCTGTCTTTTGGAGGGTATAGTTTGTGTTCAATTAAATTAATATTTGTTTACACATAATATTCTGCAGTCATCAAAATCGGAATTTTGAGCTTATCAAATAGTACAAAGACGGTTATTGGGTCAATATTAGATAAAGCCAGATCTTTATTAGTGATAATTATAGGGCCCTTATGTTGCAGTCTGACCTTTCAAGAGCAGTTCATCTAGTTGATCATGATATTTTGTTGTAGGAACTGGAGAATATTGGTATCATTAATAAAGTTTTACATTGGTTTAAAAGCTTTCTTTCCATTAGATCATCTATATATATAAAATTCACCCTCAACGTTCTATTTGAACTGACGTCACTGAAGCCAGGTTCGTAAGTTCGAAGCCACACAAAATCAGTCTGTGGGCCCCACCCTCACGTCAAACGTTATGACGTTGAGAGCGGAGCACATTCTCAGCTCCAAGGTTGTACTGCACTGTAGCTCTGCACCCTCGCGTCAAAACGCGATGATGTCAAGGGCGGGGCACACGTTACTCTATCGGTTCCTACTGCAGGGGCATTCACATGACGCTAAAATCTTCTGTTTCGGCAGGTCAGTGGGGTGGGGGGGCCTTCGGAGAGGGGGGAGCGCCGACATCGGTGGGGGTGGAAGGGGATGCACTGGCAACACACACATCGGGGGGGAAGGGAACGGTCACGGATGCTGGGGGGGCGTGCCAAAAGGGCCAGGGTGACAGCACATTCGCACGGAGGCTGCAGGGGGGCCGGCAACACACAGAGACACAAAGGGACGGAGGGGAGCCTTGCTAGCGCCCGTTTCATTGCGATTTGAAACGGGCCTTCCTTACTAGTATATACATAACTCCTCCACACATAGTTAGAAATGTCTTATAATATTTGCTTGTTACACTACTATCATGTCTTATCATTATCATATTGCCAAAAATTTTCTGTAACACTAAATGTCTATTTTCTATGATATTTCCACTACCCATGATGTATTGTAAGCCACATTCAGCCTGCAATTAGGTGGGAAAATGTGGGATACAAATGCAATAAATAAATAAATACAGAGTTAAACAGAAGAAGAATATCTTCTCTGATAACTGGCAGAACCCCTGTGGAGTGCCACTGGGGGTGTCCTCTATCTCTGATATTATGTAACATCTTTTTACACAATTTAGGTTTGGACCTGGAATATCATGGATTTGTCAGTCATATCTGTGCAGATGACATTACTTTAATGATCCCTATTTACAAAAAAAAAAACCTTTGGCCCAGGTGACTAACTGAACACGAATGTATCACTTAACAGCTCCTGGATGAAGGAACAAATTTAAATTACACACTGTTAAGACTTAAGTTTTTATTAGACAACAAACCTGATCCTTTTACTGCTCATATTCTTATCGTTCAGACCAAATATACTCTCTCTTCTGTAATTAAGATTCTAGGGGTTTATTTGGATAAAACATTATCCCCTGAACCTCACATATTAATGCTCTAATTAAAACCTCTTTTTTTTTATTGAGAAAATTAGGAGTGACCTAGTGGTTAGGGTGGTGGACTTTGGTCCTGAGGAACTGAGTTCGATTCCCACTTCAGGCACAGGCAGCTCCTTGTGACTCTGGGCAAGTCACTTAACCCTCCATTGCCCCATGTAAGCCGCATTGAGCCTGCCATGAGTGGGAAAGCGCGGGGTTCAAATGTAACAAAAATAAAATAGATACTATTGGAGATTCTACATGGAATGTTGCAATTCTACTAGCAACATTCCATGTAGAAGGCTGTACAGGCTTCTGTTTCTGTGAGTCTGACATGCAGGACGTCAGACTCACAGAAGCAGAAGCCTGCGCGGCCACATTGGTGATCTGCAAGGGCCGACTTCTACATGGAATGTTGCTAGTGGAATAGCAACATTCCATGTAGAATCTCAAATAGTAGCAACAGTGGAGGAGTGGCCTAGTGGTTAGGGTGGTGGACTTTGGTCCTGGGGAACTGAGTTTGATTCCCAGCACAGGCAGCTCTTTGTGACTCTGGACAAGTCACTTAACCCTCCATTGCCCCATGTAAGCCGCATTGAGCCTGCCCTGGGTGGGAAAGCACGGGGTACGAATGCAAAAAAAAAAAAAAAAAAGGACGTATTAGGAAATATTTTGAAGTGGAACAATTTAAACTGCTGGTCTATTCTTTGTTGTTTTCCAAGTTGGACTATTGTAATCTTAGTTATAGAGGCAGGACTAAGCAAATGCTGAAAAGACTCCAGACAACTAAGAACACTGTCGTAGCCTGATTTTTTCCTTAAACAAATAGCATCACGGGATATTATATAAGACCTACAATGGTTCCCAATAGAAGTTAGGATTTTATTTAAGTTTTAATGTGTTTTACATAAAGTTTTAAATGGCGATTGTCCGGAATCTATGCTCTCTCACTTCCAATTCACTATTTGTTCCACTATTTCTTAATTCACCTTTTACCTTTCCTTTTGTGAAGGGCAGGAAAACATTTAAGTTGCATGAGTTGTTGCTAGCCTTTCAAGCTCCTAAGATTTGGAAAGAAAGTTCTGCATGTTTTGATCATTCCTATTAGGCTTTTAGAAGAAATATAAAGACTTTATTGTTTAGGAAATGTATCCTTAATTAAATATTTTATTCAGCTTTTTGTATTATTTTTATTTCTATTAATGTTGTTTTTGTTATTCCCAGGAGAATGTCCTGGTATCTTGGGTTTGTGAACTGCTTAGCACTATGGTATCAGTAGTACAGAAGTACCATTGTTATGTTATGCTATGTTACTTTCATAATATAAACAAAGAATTTACATAAGATACATTTACATACAATGACAGCAATGCATGTCATTCCAACCCCTTTCCTACACTACACAACACAACAGAACAACCAACTAGTTTGTACATATCTTCAATAATAGAACATTCTATTCTGCATTTAACTGCAGAATTTACCAAGTAAATAAGAAGTGCTGTGTTGCCAGAAGAAAATCTCTTGTCTATTCATGCCTTACCTAAACAACAAGATTTAAAAAAAAAAAAAAAACTCACTGGAAACAAACTAGAAAAGATAAGTAGGTAGGAGCCAGGAAAAAGCAACCACGCATTATTAACTTGACACAAACGATGAGATAAAACAGTGCTATGGTGTGAGAGTAAGTTCAAAAGTTAGTGGTGATACCACTTTGACTAACTTATTTGTGACCAACTGTTTACAAAATGTATTACAACATATTCAACTGCTCATATCTTTAAAACATATAGCATACTGTACATCCAGAATACCATTCAAAGTCAAATCAAGTCACTTATGAGCAAGGACAAAAATAACCACATGGCTCCAGTCAAAAAAAAATTAAACTTTACTCTTGTATCTTCAAATGTTTCACTGCAACATTAAAAAAAGACGTTGTACTGACCAGTAATTAGACAATCAGCAAATTTTCTTCAAAAGTCTAACACACTGGTCTGCATGTGTATTAAAAAACAGTAAAAACAAGAGACATGAAGAGTCTTCAATTATCTAATGCCAAATTGCTATAGCACATGGCAGGAGACAAAAATCTTCTGGGCAATGTGTGTCATGAGGAGGAAGCCTCACTAGCATTTGTCAACCGTTAATTATCTTTAATTGATTTTGACATGTGGCCATGCCCATTTCTGGCCACCTCAGCCAGTCCGATTCGAGGATCTACCCAGGCCATGTCCACTGTCCACCTAAGCCCCGCCCGCCTTTATCAGCCTTATCGGAAACTGCGCCACTTGACTTCTACTTAGCCAGTCACAGGGAAGATTTAAATAATACATTGTTGTACCTGACCTGTAAGATCATGAAAGAAGATGGAACAGACATCACAAGGGCGGCCAAAGTGGCACTAGTAAATTATCTGATAGCCTCCCTCTTCAGCCAGCTGGACATCAAGATCGGAGACAGACATCAGTCAGAACAACTGCTGTCCTTATAGAGTCCTCATATAACTGCTTCTCAATTAAAATGAAGGATCCCCTCAAAACACAGTTTACAAATGGTCTATTTTATAAAGACTAAATATACTAATCAAGAGCCCGTAGAGGGTCTAATAGTTGCTCTACAACAAATCTCAACTAGTGACCTCTACTCATGATGTAGTGTCTAATTAAATGTTTAATTAGACACCACATCATGAGTAGCGGTCACTAGGTGCTATTTTATAAAGACTCGGCCAGGAGCCACAAGTTGGCAGACCCTGGCGGTTGCAACGCCAGTTTCAAATGAAAGGGCTTACTTTGCAGCTGCTAGCCAGAAGGTAGAATTATTGGATCATTTACACAGCAATCTGTTTAAACTTCTGATTAATGGGGTAGATGTTAAGATAAAGTTGAAGTAAAAATGCCTTCTGTTTAATGCGTGGGAATGCCAATGAACACTACAAAGTACAGATCCTGTCTGCATCATTCTACATAAAAAGCACCTCCAACATTCTGAAGCTGACTCCGTGGCACTGTAGGGTTCGTAAGTCTGTAGTTCAGTGTTTCATTGGCTCTCACTGTCCCCGCCCTCACATCGAGGAAACGGAACACTGCATAGTTGCCAAGCAAACAAACACGATGTTACAGGAACGAAGAACCAATCAGACAGAACGGAACTTGGAGGTGGGAAGTGGAGTGAATTGAATCTCTAACAATCAATCATATACAAGGAGGTACGAACATCAGTGGAGGCAAGTGCATAGAATGGAAGGGAAGACAAACATTTAATCACTTTGTCACTCACACACATATCACACACACACACACACACACACACACACAATCACTCTGTGTATCTCTCTCTTACACTGTCTGTAAAACACACTGTCACTCTCAGTCTCTCACATGGGCAACTGTATGTTGCATTCTCACAAGTAAGGAGCTCTTCTGATGCGATTGTTAAACTGATTGAAGGGCCTGAACAAGGAAAACTTTTACCACATTGTAACACAGTTTACACAAAAAATATTGTATATAACGAATCTTACACATGTAAACAACAATTATATTCAGAATACAACCGTGGAAACATTAATGGCAGGAACTCATTACATTGCTAGCGCCCGCTTCATTGCGTTAAGAAACGGGCCTTTTTTACTAGTCACCGAGTAAAAATGTCACCGGGAGTAAGGTTGGGTCACGCTGAAGCGCTGTTGAAGTCCAACATCAAATATGCCGTGGATTGTGTGGAGCCGATGGTGTTTAGCATACCTGCCGGAGCATCTGAATAAAGTAATATTCAAACATTGTTTGATTCATTATATTATTCTTTCCAAACCAATTACAATAATAGATCTAATCACTAGAAATCACTTTCAGATTTCAAAAGGATAGATTTTACAGTTTAACCACAGTGTACCATTGTTCGAAGACAGCAGGCATTGCTGTGCTTCACCACCACTATGAGGCAGTACACATAACCAGTATCAAAGAAAGATTCAATCACTAGATGTCACCATATATATAGCAACAAATTAGGAACACTATGGCGCTTATTTTCGAAGCATAGACTGTTGTATCGAATATTTGTATTCAGCTGAATAGTGATTTAAATTTGAATACAAATAATCTGGGGCTCTACTGTGCTAAATCATACTGAAATAAAACCTTGATCTCTGATTTCACACTGCTTCCTTTATTATTTGTTATATTAAAGCTCAATGCCCATTATTCATATTCGAATTCAGTCGAATAGTAAAATATGCTATTAAGTACAACTCTTAATATGGACATTCATGCACTTGAAACGTTCAAATAATGATTTTGCAAAGGCAGAAAAGGGACGTTCAACACTGCTGTATGTCCAAATAGCAAGGGAGCGTGTTGTAGGCATGTTTTTGGTGGGACTGGGGAGGGCCCAAAATCAGGATGTCCAACAGCGATAGACCTTTTTCAGTCACTTTCAGGGTACAAGAAGGTGCTCCGGATTGAGCATCTGACAGCTGGAGGGATTCAGGCATGAAATGTCCTTAATCCCCCACTGGCTACTGTCCCCCTTCCTCTTCCCTGAAAGGGGATACCAAGCTCTATGACAGCTTCAAGTATTATGGGCACTCTTAGCAAAGCAGGCAGCAAGTCCAGCAGAAGAAAGGAGGTGTTGATGCCCCTGTATAAGTCGTTGGTGAGGCCCCACCTAGAGTATTATGTTCAGTTTTGGAGGCCGTACCTTGCGAAGGATGTAAAAAGAATTGAAGCGGTGCAAAGAAAAGCTACGAGAATGGTAAGGGATTTGCGTTACAAGACGTATGAGCAGAGACTTGATGACCTGAACATGTATACTCTGGAAGAAAGGAGAAACAGGGATGATATGATACAGACGTTCAAATATTTGAAAAGTATTAATCCGCAAACGAACCTTTTCCGGAGGCGGTAGAACGAGAGGACATGAAATGAGATTGAAGGGGGGTAGACTCAAGAAAAATGTCAGGAAGTATTTTTTCATGGAGAGAGTAGTGGATGCTTGGAATGCCCTCCCGCGGGAGGTGGTGGAAATGAAAAAGGTAACAATTCAAACACACTTGGGATAAACATAAAGGAATCCTGTTCAGAAGGAATGGATCCTAAGGAGCTTAGCCGAGATTGGGTGGCAGAGCCGGTTGCAGGAGGCGGGGATAGTGCTGGGCAGACTTATACGGTCTGTGCCAGAGCCGGTGGTTGGGAGGCGGGGATAGTGCTGGGCAGACTTACACGGTCTGTGCCCTGAAAAGGACAAGTACAAATCAAGGTAAGGTATACACAAAAAGTAGCACATACGAGTTTATCTTGTTGGGCAGACTGGATGGACCATGCAGGTCTTTTTCTGCCGTCATTTACTATGTTACTATGAGGAGTAGCCTAGTAGTCAGTGCAATGGTCTTTAATCCAAGAAACCCAGGTTCAAATCCCACTAGCTTTATTTTTTTCTGAGCCCTCCAGAATAATACATACTGTACCTAAATATAACTACCTGCATGCCTGAAGGCTATTGAAGTGGTGTACATTCAGGTACGGTATGTATTTTTCTGTTCTGGAGGGTTCACAATTACAAAATGAGTTAAAGTGTGATTTGATCTTGGGTCCCTTGGTTTAAAGGCCACTACACTAACCACTAGGCTGCCCCTCTGCTCTGCAGGGACATCCATATGGCCTTGTCCCTGCTTTTTTGCTGTTCATATGTTGGACGCTGCAGTTTGTAAAATGGCTGTTTGTGCTTAATGTCCTTAGCACAAAGACATCTATCTCACATACGTTCAAACAGGAAATCCCAACATATTTACTGTTGTGAAATACATGCAATATGGATGTCTGTTTTGCACGTCTCTATTCTGACTTGGACATCCTTTCAAAAACTCTCCTCTATATGGTTCATTTGCTAGGTTTCTTAGTAAAATTTATAAAGAGCCAGCCCCGCAAAAATAGGAGTTTGGAAGTCAGTGGGGACAAGGGGGGGTGGGGAAAAACATGCCAAACTTGTCTCATGGAATTATTTTCAGTTCATTTACATGCATGTGCGAGCAGGACGGGAGCAGCTTTGTAAAGAACAATTCCCTACATTTTAGTTTGTCAGTGTTTCTACATTGTTGTTGCAGTAAACTGCCTCCCCCTAGAAATGCACTGGGTCATTTTAGTTGGGGGGGAGAGGGGGTACTTCTCTAGAACCCCCAAATCTTATCTGGCCCATTCTCAAATTCAATTTATCTTTTCACACACTCCAAAAAAAATGTAGTCTCTTTGCACTGAAATTTTCAGACATTTTTGTCTCCTACATTCTTAGCCCCTTATGCATAAGTTTCTTTCTTACATTCCTTTGTGTTAAAAAGAAAAACGATTAGCAGCATCAATAAGCTTTGTGCCTTCTTCACTTAAAAGCATGCATTATTTATAGATTTTTGTTCTCTGTTAATCCCCCACTTTTGGAAAGATTTGCGAACACAGTAATCAAGTAACACAGCACTGCTAATCAGCTGTATCTAATTTTGCACACGTCACAAAAGCAAGCATGAATAATTCTTGCTCTAGGATCAGCAGTGCAGTTCAATCCCATCATTCAACAGCCCTCATCGCCAGTATCATCCCTTTTCATCCACCACCAGTCCTGCTACAACAACTCTTTCCCTTTCCTACATTCTCCAAAACTGGATAATTAAAAACAGACTGGGGATGAAGGAGTATTTGGGAAAAGCAAATACAACACCTGTCCTCCACCTCATTCCCCTATTATTATTTTTAATGATGTGTTGGAGTAAGGTAACCAGAGAAGCTGCAGGTAAGAACCCTTAGGTCACTACCTGATATCAAATTAATATCCCCCAGTGAAGTCTATTTGTTGACTGAAGATGACTTAATTCTATTTTAATGGGAAAAGGCTCTGAACTGTGGAACTCTGCCTTCCAATATTAGAAATATATTGAATTATATGAGTTTTGGGTGTGCAACCATGGTTATTTAGAAATTATTTTTGAATTGTGTTTAGCTATCTTTATTTCTAAAAATGAACATTTGTTCTTTTTCTGGCTATTGTTTATATACTTTATCTGCTTTTTTTGTTGTAATCTGCCTAGAACTGTCATTGGTTAAGCAGAATACAAATGCTCAAATTAAAATTTAATTTGGAGATTACAAAGGAGGAGGATTAGTTCTAACCTGCTAATTTTCTTTCCTTTAGTCCCACCAGGTCAGTTCAGGACCTGTGGGCTATGTCTGTCAACTAGAAAATGAAGAAAGAGAAGTAAAAAGTCCTGCACGCTTTGCCCTATTTAAAAGGTACCATGCAGCATGGTATCGTCATCAGTATTTGAAATTACAAAGCAACAGATCAAATTATTTCTTCTTTCAAGTACGTTGTTGAGCCAACAGCATACATCTTCTGTGCCAAGGATATCCCCACCACCAGAAAATAAGGGGAGAGTAACAGTGGGTAAGAAACTTTACTCCTCTGGGTATTTAACATATTTTTCTTACTTGCAGACATCTTCATTTATTCTGAGAGGAAGGTCAGGTCTACTTTAACTAGTGCCTCCAATTAGCCTGTTCAATCCAGAACCTGTAAGGTGTAGCTTCTGAGATCCTAGAAAGGGAATCTGGACTGGTCTGGTGGGACTAAACGAAAGAAAATGAACAGTAAGACCTAATTTCTGCTTCCTTAGCGTCCTCACCAGAATAGTCCAGAATCTGTTGGATGTAGCAAGACAGTCCCCCAGATGGGTAGGACCTCAAAAATGATCAACTTATCCCATCTAAATTACAGAATATGCACATACTGAAACCTCTAACCACACTCAAAACTGTATACACATATTAGAAGCTCTTCTGTAAACTGTATCTATGACAGAAAAATAAGCTTGGGAAGAAATTTAAAATCTTTAAGAAGCAGCACTACTATATGGGCAGATTTCATCTTCCTAGAAGAAATCCACAGAAAAAAAGGACGATACAGAACAGAAAGGAAAACTGTGAATATGAAACAAAGGAGGTTAAAGGCCTTATTCCGTCTGGAAAAAAATATTTTTAAACAGAAAAAATATATATAGAGAGAGGGGTTTTGCATGTAAAACAGATTCCTTAGATATAGATAGATATCAGGAAAAAACATGACCTTCGCCAAGTGCTTATAAGAGAGATCAAAAATTCTAGAAAGAAATTCCAGTTTTCTTTGAATAGGAAAAAAGTGCACAAATACAAAAACTCTTCCAATATTGTAAAAGAAAATTCATGAGGAAGACTGGAAAGGGAGAAAAGCTCCCAGAAGAGCAACAGCACAGAACGGTAAAAGATGTACTTATATGAACTCTCAAGTAACTGAATAGGAATAATGAAGGCTGGTAAGGAAAGGCTCAAAGAGTCAAGAAGAGAGACACTATGATCTATATATTTGCCTTTGATACTCAAACCTACAGGCCGACTAAAGGAGGAGACCACTACCCCAGCAAGAAATTTATCAAAGGACCTGCTCTACAGAACTAGGACACAAGGGCGACAAATTCAGGTAGAAGGATAAACAGAAAATGGGATGAATTACCACAGTTGAACAGTGTTACTCATAATGGAGAAGCCAAGGTTGATCTTAGGAAATAAAGGCAGCAAGCAAGGCATCAAGGATCACTGCTAAACTAAAAGGTACTGGATCATGAAAAGAGCCGGTATGCTGGAGCACTGCAGCTAGCAACTTGGCTCCTGAAAACAAACCACAATGCTCCAAAGGCCAGAAGTGCAGAAACTTATCCTATGAACTCATCCTCCTTCCAGAAAGTGAATAAAATTAAGAACTTAGTTGTTGGCCCTGTTGCCATGGTCTTAGAAGGTACAAACCTAGGTTATTGCTAAAGATGGCTGGCTACCTGTAAACTTAAGGCTCATTTAACTCCTTTTGCTTACCTGTTCCTCATTCCAACTGTTGATAACATCAGTCCAGGAGGCATGCAATATCATATAGATCAGCTGTAGTTTATAAGATGCCTTCCTTTCATGACTTCTCCAAGTTACTCCAATAAGGCAGAACTGCAGTCCACACTAGGATCAATATTCAGCCGTTGGAAGTAAGTGTGTTACTCACCGCCACCAGCGTTATTCCCAGATATTCAAAGCCAGGACCTGTGCACGGGCTTTTAAGCCGGCTAACACACACAACTGCTTTAAGTCGATGTTCATCACTTAAGCGTCCCTGGGTTACCACATAAAAATAGGATACACATTTTTGTAGTCCCATTTATGCACTAACTCTGGCCACTTAAGTGATGAATATCAGAAGTTAAACAGCCTGCCCCTGGAGCACAAGTGTTGGGCTCTGCCCTGGAACACAATATTCAATGACAGCTAGTTAAGTGCCACTGAATATTAGCAGATAGCCCAGATCAAGCGATTTAACCAGTCAGAAGCAGGCTAAATCGTTTTCAATAATCAGCTCCGCCTTCTAAGTATTAAGTCCAGGGTCTTGCACCGTAAGGCATCCCAGAAATCACACAAGCATGTCTACTGGTACCTAGGTCTTATGATCAGAGATGAGAGCCTGATTTTTACTTCTTATTTTTTGCTTTCTAGTGAGAAATTCATGAACAGTTTATCAGCTATCCTAGCTTCTCTGGCTTCACTTGTAGAGCTGGTAGCTGCAGCTACGCTTTCTCAAAATGAGAACTCTTGTGGTGACCAGGATAGGAAGCAGTTTTCTGCCTCAGAGTGACTGGCTTCAGCTTGTTCCCAAGAACCTTTTCTTCTTTTTGGCAAGTTATCCAGATGGTTTGATTCAATTCAAAATTCTAGTGCTGACTTTTAGGTCCTACATGATGAAAATCCAGATTATTCATCTCATCTTCCTATCTCTTATGTTCCTACTCAATTGTTGTAACCTATTAATGATCATAGAATGATGCTTCCTTACCCCTCCCAAGCTCGCTCGTAATCTACAAGATTTGCTTTCTTTCTGTTTTCTGGCTCCATTTCATTGGAATAATTTCCCATTAGATCTTCAAGCTGAATCCTCCTTTTCACTTTTTAAAAGGAACATAAAGACACATCATTTGACCCTTGCTTTTAAATGTGTTAGTGCTGTCAGACATGGCAGCAACAGTGGCCACAAATGCCAATGTAAGCAGTTTGGTTTGGGTTTTTTTTTTTGTTTGTTTTTACTTGTATAGATTTTGATAGTGTAGAGCTGAATGATAGTGTTGTCCTATTTTATTTTGGTGTTCCTTTTTCCTAATTTTTTTTCTTTTTACAATTTTGTAAAATCGCTAAGATTTGGTTTTCTATGAACAACAAACATAAACCATGCTCCTCTTCTGGCAAATGAAGTCTGTTTTTTGTGTGTGTCTGATCCTGTGTGTCAGGTATAGTATAATCAATACAGCTTTCTGGACTTCATAGCATCAAATTCAGAGCCAGTTCTTGCATTTCTTGTTCCCCTCAGAGAGCCTGAATGAGTGGTGGTATCTTGGGATATTGCAACCCAAAAGTACTGTACTAACATTTAGTAGTTAGATCCTCACAGGCCTCTGAGAAAAGTTTGCTGGAAGTTCAGATGAGATAGAGGTACCCACCGCTGTCAGGAGGTAGAATGAATTTATCCTCTTGGAGAAAACAAGGGCTTCATAAACCCTGGAGAAGGAATTCGCAAGTTAATGAAATCTGTGGAAAAATCCAAAATGTATGTAGTCAGAGCAAAAAGAACTCAAGGGAGAAGAGGGAAGTACAAGCTGATTTTATGTCTGCTATAAGAAAATTAAAGGGTGGCAAATGACGCCTCAAGTAGCACTGGAACCAGAATTTCTACTATTAGACAATGAAGGGAATTAGCACCTAATGTACAACTGACCCTTAAACTGAGCATCACTGTGAAAAATAGAACAATTTGGAAGATAACTGAAAACTTGAGGTCATGGGTTTTGACTATATGCAAAAACCCTTCAGGAAGGCAGAGATCCGAGATCACTTCTTTAGAAACAGAATCATAACTATTCTCAAGAAAGAAAGGACCAGAACAGAATCCTGAGACTTGCATAATCTGAAGATTCCTTCACTGGCATTCCAAATGACAAATTGGTATGTGCTTTAGGGAATTAAAAAAAAAAAAAAAAAAAGCAATTACCACTGCTGGACTTGTAAGGAATAACCTTACCTGAATCTGGACTGAAGTTACAGCGGTACACTGACAGTATGGAGGCCAAGCCAAGAAATTCTCTAAAACTCGGACTTCTGCAAGTGAACTAGACAGGCTTATGGTTTAATATTTCATATACTACCCTTCCTGAGAGCATCACAGGGCGGTTTACAATAAAAGTTCCAACAAAAATAAAGGAAAGGAACACCAATGTTAACAGGAAAGCATCACACACACACAAGTTAAAACTCAACCATTAATCCAATTAAACCACAGTCAGAGCAGTGAATTTGAGGACACCTCCTCCCCGAATGCCTTTCGAAAAAGAAATTTTTGATGTGCAGCTTGAAATTTTGGATAAGACAATTTAAGCTGAACATATAGAGGAAGAGCCTTCCATAAAGAAGGACAAGTACAGTAAAAAAAAAAAAAAAAAACACAATTCCTAGTGGCTTCAAACATAGTATTCCTAGAAGGAATATGAAACTATTCCCAATAAAGTTGATTCAGAAGAAGCCCCTTGAAAAATGACAGTGGTAATGACACCACTATAGTAAAGAACCACCTGTAGGGCTCCCAAGACCCTCTGAGGAAGAATGCCAAACTATTCACCAAGACTAGAAGCTGTGAATTGAGAGAGGGGATAAATATACCAAAAGAAGCAATGCGAGTAGAATACTAGCTTCGCTGGTTCTGAGTACAGTGTGTACCCATAGGCTTGTCAAGCTCTGCTACAGAATCTAAACGGTATGGCAGAACAGCCTACCTCTAGAACAGGAAAGCTGAAACCAACTGTATGCTATAGCAAAAACCAACAGAAACAAACAAACAAAAATAAGTATGTACTGAACAATTTCAAGTTAATAGCACGTCATCAGCTTACCTTGCTTTAGAAGCACATTATTACTGTATAACTGACTTGCAGAAGATGAAGTAGGTAATTAACCAGGAAGACAGAATGAATAAAGCTATGCTCGCCTCTCAGAGGGAACTCCTCCACAAACTGGGCTGGGGAAAAAAAAAAACACAGCCAGAAACACACAGCCATGTAGACAAAAAAAAAAAAAAAAATCCCACCTCTTTAACTTAAAATAGTTCTGCCAAAATCCAGCAGGTTGAAAAAAACAGCCCAAGCTGATTGAAAAATAGAAGCAGAGAGAGAATGCCTTCTCCATTACAATCCAAAACTAGCTGTCTACTGGAAAAGACATAGCATGTAACATCAAATTTTAGTACTACAAATAATTTTCCCACACTTTCACTGGCACTCTATAGGACTGCCTGGCTGAGGAAACAAAGTGTGCTCAAATTAAAAGGTGAAACTACTACTACTACTACTACTATTATGTAGCATTTCTATAGCGCTACAAGGCATATGCAGCGCTGCACAAACATAGAAGAAAGACAGTCCCTGCTCAAAGAGCTTACAATCTAATAGACAAAAAATAAAGTAAGCAAATCAAATCAATTAATGTGAACGGGAAGGAAGAGAGGAGGGTAGGTGGAGACGAGTGGTTACAAGTGGTTACGAGTCAAAAGCAATGTTAAAGAGGTGGGCTTGTTGAACTCTCTATCAGTCCTGTACACAAACCAATCATCTGGCAAGAAGTGATGTGCTAAAACCAGAAGCATACAAAATGATTCTGTAAGCCGCTAAAGCGACAGCACGGAAAGTATGGAACTCTGCTAGAATGCCCCAAGTTTATCTCAGGGGGGTCGATCTTGTACTAAATCTAGACTGGAGCTGCAGCCCAAATGGTTCCAAAGGAATTCCAAAGTAAAAATAAGAGTCACTTTTCACAGAAAAGGTTGGCTGAAACCTGAGTTTCCTCAGGAAAGCCAGCAATAAAGGTTCTCCCATCATCTGCTAGTAAATATACTGACTTGCCCACAGAGAATAAGCACTGCAAAAGTCTAAATCAGCCTTGTCTATCCTTTCTGTAGCAGGGGACACATATTTGTAACATTCAGAGGGCCAAAACACATACACGCACACACGGACTCCCTCTTTCATGAACCCTCCTTCCCACCTTCACCTAGTCTCTCTTATGTACCCCCTCCCCCTACCTGCCTTCACCCAGTCTATCTCTCAAGTACCCTCCTAGCTTTCACCTAGGGAAAAGGCCTTGGGTGCGTGCTCTCAAATCTCCAAAAGTCAGGTCTCAGTCAAAGACCATCTCCTGAACTATTCCACTTACGCACAGTGCCCCAAACTCCTGGTCAATGAGAGAAGACAACTCTTTCATGCAGAAGAGCCTCACCACAGGCTCCAACTTTTTTCTCCCAGGGACAGCTCCCCACATTCTAGAGCGTAAACACCCAAGGCCAGAGCCTCATCATCCTTGGGGCTGTGCTATGCTTCAGTCCACAGGACATCTGGGTTATAGGTCTGCAATCTTCACAACCCTAACAAAAGTAAGATGCTTGGCAGCCCTCATCATGTCCCCTGTGGCCGGCTCCTGAAGGCCCAAGCTTCTAACGCATCTCCAAGCACCTCCAGGACTCGAGGTTGGACAACGCCATTTGGATGCTTTCAGACTGGTCCTGCACAAACTAGAGTCCTAAATCAATCTGAGCTCCCTGCAGAATGCCCAAGGGCATGCAGGAGCCATGTGCTCTGGTGGCAATATAGCCACCATTCATTTCTGCCAAAACACAGCTCCCCAACAGCAGCCTTCTGGGGCAACTCAAGCAACTAGCTGCCTACCACTGGGACCGGTACTGGCTACATGGCTTCCTGCAGCCATGCACTAACAATGAGGTCTCATCCCCAATGCAGCACAGGGATCCTGTTGCTGGGGCCTCAGCCATACCATAGCCAATATAACCCACAGCAGGGTGTTAGCCTCTATCACACACTTCCTGGAAGGCTCTGAAGCCTGGCTCCTGCTGTTATATAAGAGCTAATGTAACAAAATGGTTGAAATGCAAGAGTTGCAACTAAGTGGCAGGACCATACCTATCAGTTAACCATTCAATATTTTACATCCCTACTGCTGATGTACAAAACAGTTTTGACAATTGGAAAACTTTCCACATACCAGATCATGCACTCCACTAAGATGAGAGGAGATGAAAAAGGAAAGACAATTTGAAAGATGCAATTCTTAATCTCAGTGTTACAGTGTATGTATATTGTAGCAGTAGAAGCTGTTTCCCACCAGATGCAAAAACTTCACATCTACAGCACAGAAACTTCTCCAGATCACCACCTCTCCCCTTGACTAGAGTTGTCTTCCAGTGCTCCGCCCCACTGTCTTCCCATTGGCTGGATCTCACCTAGTCTGTGCTGCTCAAGGAGGTTTGATTGAGAACAGGAGATGACATAAAAAACTTGAAGCCAATTAGGCTAGTCTCTGTTTCCTCTCCCCCCCCCCCCCACCAGCCATCTTTCCATGTACACTCAAAACAATGCAAACATATGAGCTGCTGCATCCACATTGTCATTCTTTATTGCTGGTAGCATTTTTTAAATCTCATTTATATTTTCAAACATGCCGGCTTGTGCAGCACACATATGTACATAGAGGAAGTATAATAGCAGAATAACTTTTCATAGGTACAGTAGTCATTTGTTATAAATCATAATTAAAGTGTCATTTGGAGGGGCTGGTTATAGGGACACCCTAGCATGTGCTATATTTGTGCAAAGATTTTTTTTTCTCCTGGTAAAGGGCCACTAAAACTGACATAATGTTATAAAAAGATGTGATTCCATGTGCCCCAATGAAAGGAGCGTTTCATTTTACTTTCAATCTTTATAACACCAAGCTTTCCAAGGCAGATTACAACAGTTAATATGAACCCATCAGTAAACAGGATATTATTGGCCATGTATTACTGTATTGTATAGAATGTTTTGAGTGAACCGGTGCGGCGGCAATCTCCGCCTACTGGCTTTAACCCATATAATGAGCTAGATAGCCTCGTACCATCTCCTGTTCTCAAATCTAACCTCCTTGATGCCTGCTAACTACAATGAAAGCAGGCAGGATAGGCTCACTCGCAAAGGAAGGTGGAAATTCTTAAATAAATCCAACAAAAGTTCAAAGTCTGCAGAGAAGCAAATTCATTTTATTTATCAGCAATCACTTTTACTCCAACCATTTTCCTCTGCTAAGCAAATACACTACTACTACTACTATTTAGCATTTCTATAGCGCTACAAGGCGTACGCAGCGCTGCACAAACATAGACAAAAGACAGTCCCTGCTCAAAGAGCTTACAATCTAATACACCAAAACATTAGAAATATAATGCATTATTTGGGTTTGCAGCATAAGTGAGTCCTCATTATATTGGGTCTACAGTGTAGTACAAGAGTGGGCACCTTGGCCCAAAGGCTGCAACCCAGTTCGGTTTTCAAGATTTCCCCAATGAATATGCATGAGATCTATTTGCATACGATGGAGGCAATGCATGCAAATAGATCTCATGCATATTTATTGGGGAAATCCTGAAAATCCAAACTGGGTTGCAGCCCTCAAGGACCAAGGTTGCCCACTCCTGGTGTAGTATGTAACAGTAATAACAAAACTAGATCCAACCCTTGAACGTGTTAAAGAGATCCCATGTTCTAAAAGTCTACTGTGCGTTTGTCATGTACATTTACTACACCAACAGTTATATTAAAATTGAAAGACCACTAATTTCAGTCATTCTGTGAAAGACTAAAACTACAAAATTCCACCATCCTCTACGACAGCATTAAGTTGAGCATACAACACCTTCCACCACAAAAACAGAGATGTGCTATATACAATAGGAACCACAACAGCACATATAAGACAGGAGAGATTGGCCACCCTCGTCTCAAACTGAACACCAGCAAGTCAATAAAAACTCCAATCATAAATACCTGCCAATGTTTCAAAGTTTAGATTTGTTTGATTACTGCCTTATAGACAAACCATTAAAAGTGGTTAAAATATATAATTACAATGAACATGACAGCAGTGAAAATAAGAGCAATGAATTACAATTCAAATAGGAGTACGCTCTGTTGCTATACTCACACATCCAGACATATCAGTAAACGATATCTCCTAATACCAGCTGATATCAAAGGGAGAGCATATTAGCAGCCAAATATCTTTTGAAAGAACAATTTTAAGGGGTGCTTTGAACTTCTAATACAAAGCTTTTAGGAACAGACATAAATGTAGTCCATTACATAAAGTGGGACTCGTGACATTAAAGATGGTTTCTCTCAAAATATCTAGAAAAACATGGCGGAATGATGGAATTACTAAAGGATTCTGTTGCGACAATTAAAAAGACAGATTTCGAATACTGGATTAGATAGCATGATACAAAAGGTGGCTGTTCCGAGTAATGGATTCTACGTACCAATATTAAAATTGTGTATATTATACATAAGTCAATGGGCAACCTGCCTTGAAAAGCAGGGTAACATGATCACATTTTTTTGTGCCAGTGATTAATTTGACAGCAATATTTTGCATGAGTTGCAAGTGTCGGATTTCCTTCACACAAAGGCCTTTGAATAGGGCACTGCAATAATCTAGATGTGAAATCACTAATGAATGCACAAGAATATTCAAGGCCTTACGGGTTAAGCAAATTTCAAACTGAGCAAATCTGATGTAATTTGATGAAGCATAATGGAGGGAAATCTGTGGTGTTCACACAGACCACCCATCCCCCCCCCCCCCCCCCCCCAAAAAAAAAACCATAAGTTGCTAAACAAATTAGAAAGGGCAGATTCACAAATATACCCGACAGTTACCTTTTCACTATGGCACATTGAAGGCAAGGCTTAGTCACGTGAAAACATTCCAAATAAATTACTGCCACATTAAAAAGTGTGTGCTGTCAGGAAAAAAATAAAATCAGTGCAGACCACAGCAGTAATCTGCAGCTCATTGCTAAAGTGTCCCCCTGCTTGACAGTGCTCGTCTGTCAGTGAGCCAATGAGGCACCGAGTCTGCCCCCCTCCCAACACCACACTATTATCAACAGCCCTGGTCTAGCTGCGCTCTCCCTACTACTAGTACTACTATTTAGCATTTTTATAGCGCTACAAAGCGTACGCAGCGCTGCTCCCCCGGCCCTCCTTCTCCAACATCAAAAAAATAAATCCCTAGTGGTCTAGTGTACCCCTTTAAAATCCAAATCCCCCCAGAACCTCTCCACTCACCTCAAAAAAAGTCTATTCACACTTGCTTCCAGCACCACCATCATTCAAAATATTGGTGCATTCCAACACACTACTAGAGGTCAGTCTACCACACAAGACAAATACTCTGCAAATGGAAACAAGAGTCAGCCATGAAGGATAATAGGGCCTGAAACTCAGGAGTTTGCCTAGCCACTAAAACAAAATTACCTTAAAGGAAAGATCCTTGAGATGCCTGCCACAAGAATTCACCATCACATCCACCACTGCCTGATTACATACAGAACAAACAATTGTGCCTGTGCTCTGTCGAGCATCAAAATATAACAAAATATTTAAACACACATGAATACAAGTGTATTGCTTCTTCAGCTTATTGAGAGTGGAGTAGTCTCATATATAACACACGATAAAGATTATTTGATTTTTCACCCAATGACTGGGTGTATTATCTGTGTGTATTGTCTAATCATTGACTTAACCTCCACCACCCTTTGCTAATCTTATATATGAAAATATATTTCTGTTTATCAATATGCTATCATCTAATTTTATGCAGCACTTAGCTTGAACAAGTTGGTGCTCTTAAAACCCCGACAGGTCCCCGTTTCGTGGCTACTTTTTCAAGGGGGAGTCACCAGTTCAAGTAACTGTCTCAAGTGCAACTGCAGCATTACTCAATGATTAGACAATACACACAGATAATACACCCAGTCATTGGGTGAAAAATCAAATAATCTTTATCGTGTGTTATATATGTGATTACATACAGGGCAGTAGGAGACAGCAGTGCTACTCACCTACCGGCTCCCACATGCCTCACAGTGTTTGCCACCTGGTATGCTCATTTCCACCAGCCAGAGAGTGAGCATAGCACTGCACAAAGTAAACAGAATCCCCATGGACTCACTAGAACTGCCAGACAAGTCTGGACTTCAGCCATAGTGCCTGCCTCTATGAACTGTTTTCCTAATAAAGTTTATTTAGAAGAGCGAAAACAGCCCTAGGCTGAAACCCCTGCTACATCTCTTGGGGAAAAGTAAAATTAATATTAAGGATACCTCACTTCTGCCCGCTATTCTCATCTAGCAGTGGGCTAAAACTCAGGTCAGATCCTTCTGGATTCAGCTAGCATAGCAAAGATCCATGGATCAATCTCTGGGCACCAACACCGGCCAAGAGACACTACCTATAGGATTGGTGCCCATGAACTGCACCCTGAGGAGTCAGGCCTGCACTGAAGAACTCTTACTGCACCAGTTCAACCTGCACCATCTACTAGAGGCACAGAAGAACTGCAAAGTTCCACATTGCATTGCTCCTCCTGCTGGTGATGTCACTGGAAGAGTTCAGCTTATCTGCTGCCACCTGCTGGCAGGCTAATCTAACCCATTCATCTGGACTGGCCTAGCAGGATGAAAAGGAACAATACAGTTAAAAACCTTACCTTACTCAACTGGAAACTGCAACTTCATTGAAAGGTTCAGGGCCAGTGGCAGCCCTAGTCAACATTAAATGTGTGCCCTGGACTCCCTACCCCTCCTTTCCATCATTCTGCTACATCTCTCTCAGTTGTTCTGATTTCTATTTGCACCATTCAGCTCTGTAAATTTGCACCACACGCCCCCATCTCTACTATAATAAAAAGCACCTCCAACGTTCTGAAGCTGACTCCGTATTCTATAACAGGGCGCTTAAATTTATGTGCCAATTGTGCACGTAAATTTATAGAATAATGTCATTCACTTGGATAAACGTACATGGCAGTTTAGCACCTAAACATTATTCTATAATTACAAGCTAAACTGCCATAGTGCATAATTGGCAGAGGGGCAGAGCATGGGGGGGTCCATAAGTGGGGCTCCCACTTTCACATATAACTTACAACTACATTCAGATACACCAATGTTGACTTGCATTAGTATTCTTTAAGAACACGCGTGCATAGGTGTTTTTACAAAATAGGCGAACTGCCTATAGAAATATGGCACTTAAAGTGTGGCACCCACTTATAGTATTGTCCCCATGTTGCCTAACTCCTTCACTGTTCTCATAAGACGGAGAGCTGTATGAAAGATCTGACACCACACCACTCAGCAAGTTTGAACTGCAAAGTGCCCAAATTACACAGAACAGATATTGGTACCACCTGCAAAACACATGGAATAAATATAGGATTACAAAACTGTGAGAGTGGGGCGCAGGGGATGGGAAGTTAACACAAATGGGTTTGGAAGTGGAGACAGGATGGGGACGGGGACAGGGACTGGGAACTGGATGCGATGAAGTTGCAGGAGAAAGTTGGGAAGAGGAACAGAGAAAGTCTATGTGGTGATACGCTTAGGGAAAGAAAATGAACAGTGGGTAAATTATTTTTGGGGCCCCTTTTACAAAGGGGCACTTGCTTTTTTTTTTTTTAGCGCACACTAAAAATAAGAATGTGCTAAATGTTAGAGACGCCCATATATTCCTATGGGTATCTCTAGCACTTAGCGTGTGCTAAAAATGCTAGCACACCTTTGTAAAAGACCCCCCCCCCCCCCCTTTACACAAATTGCTCCAAACACACCTGAGCAACCAGGACAGCTGTAGGAGGAGAACCAGTATGTTTCTGGACATTTAAACTAGAGGGTGGGAGTGACAAAAGCAACAAGGGAATTCAGAAAATCACCTCCAGGAAAAACATCAATGCAGTGGGGAAGGTAATGCTAATACAGAAAACCATCTAAACTCATTTAACACATGGAAATCAAATGCTCACAGACTGCATAAAAAGGTTCAAGATTTGCAAGCCCTGATGTCTGAGGAAGACTTGGATAATGCTGCTAATACAGAGACATGGTTCAATGATTCCCAAGAATAGGATGCGACCGGACTATAATATTAGAAAGGATAGCAGGGCCGGTCTTAGCAATTGCGGGACCCCTGTACAGACCAATTTGTTGGGGCTCCCCCAGCCTTCACCTCCCCCCCACTAACAAGATTTTTAATTATTTTGAAAAATGATTTATGAAATTTCAAATAAAAACAAATCAAGCAAAACTTTTATAGAAAAACTTATTCAAGCAAGCACAATGCCTATCATAGGAAACCTAGTATTAAGCAACGAAAATAACCAGAAAATTATTCAGTTCAAGTCCACTCCAAGCTAACAGTGTAAGCTCATTTCCCCTTCTCTCACCCTCTCCCTCTTTTCACCTCTCACCTATTTACCATATTTCCATCTCTCACTTTTACATCCTCCCCAGCCCTCCCATTGTCCATCTCTCTTTCCTTTCCATAAGCCTCATCCCTCCCCCAGCCAGAGCATCAAACACTTTTCACCCCTAACATCTGCAAGTCAGTTCCATCTCTAGCATCAGACCTGCTCCCACCCTATCATCTATCTTGTGTCTCTTTCTCCTTCTGTTTTTCTAACAATACATTTGATAACAGCATGTAATATGTTCCGTCTTCCAACTGAGATTCCAGGAAATAGACTGTGGAATAATTTCTCTCCTATTTGCTGGATGGACTTCAATAGATTATATAAAAAAATATATAGTATATTAGATAATTGCTCTCCTCAATTAATGCAAGTTGCCCTTTTTTTTTTTTTAAGTAGCCCTTTTTGATTGAATTCAGGAACATTTATCTTTGGGCAAGTTCCCTTGTGATTTCGCTGAAATTATTATTACCCCCATTTTAAAGGATCCAAAATTGTCTTCTTCCATAATATCCAATTATAGGCCAGTAGCCTCGATTGCTTTTTTTGTCAAATTAACTGAAGGACTCGTTACGTTACAACTTCAGTCTTGACAAATGTTCTATATTGCATGATTCGCAGTCAGGTTTCCGTTCTTTTTATAGTAAAGAAACAGTGGTGGTTCATTATTGGACAAGGTGAGAGGTTTTCCGAGTGAAGGAAAATGTGCGGTGTTGATGTAATTCGATATCTCAGCAGCATTCAACTTTGTGGATCACACAATCGTTCTACAATAACTTGAGGATATAGGCATTACTGAGAATGTGTTTGAGTGGTTTAGGGATTTCTTGAAACATTCATATAGAGTAAAGATGAAGGTTGATTTGTCCCCTTCTACGGGAAGTGAATGTGGAGTACTGCAGGGATCCACTCTGTCGCCTTTGCTCTTTATTTTTTTTTTTTACTTTCTTTAGGTGAGTTATTACACAGTAATAACTTTGTACACTACATTTATGCAGATATTTATGTACTTACTAGCCGTTCAGCCCGTAAAAACGGGCTAGTATAGGAAGGGGGGGGGTTGAAAGGCCCCGCACCCCACCGCCGAGTTCGCCACTGCCGCCCCCCCTCCAAGTTGCCCACCCCCGGAGCCATCGCCACCCACCTTCCACCCGGTCGGAGGCCTCGCTCCGCTATTGAAACAGCGAGGGCACGCAGCACACAGCTCTGCTGAGCTGCCGTGGCGGCCTTCTTCTTCTCTGCC
This sequence comes from Microcaecilia unicolor, assembly GCF_901765095.1. Classification (NCBI taxonomy): domain Eukaryota; kingdom Metazoa; phylum Chordata; class Amphibia; order Gymnophiona; family Siphonopidae; genus Microcaecilia; species Microcaecilia unicolor. The sequence goes on along the minus strand of NC_044032.1, from coordinate 399,418,459 downwards.
TGTGTCCCGCCCTCGTGTGACCTAACGTCGTCGAGGGCGGGACACAGGCAGAGAAGAAGAAGGAAGGCTGACGACGGCAGCTCAGCAGAGCTGTGTGCTGCGTGCCCTCGCTGTTTCAATAGCGGAGCGAGGGCCCAACCGGGTGGAAGGTGGGTGGCGGCGGCGACTCCGGGTGGGGGGAGCGTTAGCGACGGCGGTGTCCCTCGCAAATGCGCAGTAGAGATCCTCTGTTCCGCCCCCGTCATCACGTATTGATGTGGGGGCGGGGCAGAGAGGGTATCTACTGCACATTTGCGAGTGAGTACGACACTCGCCATTTATATATATTGATTCCATTTAAGTTGGTATCTGATATATATCATTCTACTGTTCAATATTGTATGGCATTATTAGAAATTTGGATGTTAGATCGCAAATTAAAACTGAATATTGAAAATAAACAAACTTCTATGTTTTAATACTAAATCAGAAAACATCCCAAAGTCTATTAGTATTGGTCAGGTCAACTATGATTTTTTTTTTTTACCAATTAAAATTCTAGGGATCATGGTTGATAGTTCACTACCTTCAGAAAGTCAGGTTTCTTCTTTGGTGAAAAAAAATGTTTTGTTTTTACAATGAGAAAGCTAAGATGTGTTTGGAATTACTTTGAAGCAGAGCAATTTAGATTTTTGGTTCAGTCACTTGATTCCACGGTTGGATTACTGCAATCTCATATATTTGGACTGCAGTAAAAACCTTTTGAGAAAAATCCAGACAATTCAGAACACAACTGTTCGCCTACTTTTTGACCTCACCGTTTGATCATAAAGTTATGTTAAACTTCATTGGCTTCCAATTGAACCCACAATCATTTTTAAGTTGGCCTGTTTTCTTTTAAGATACTGCAAGGTTCAGCACCCAATTATCCATAATTTTCAATTTTCTAATGTGAAGAGGTCCAGACGAGAAAAGAAGATTACATGTACTTGAATTAACTCTGGCATTTCAAGCAGCCAGAAATAGGACAATGTTCAACTATTTTCAACTCTGCTGTATCTTTAGACTTCAGAAAGAAAGTTAAACACCTTGTTTCAAAAATATGTACTCCATATGTTAATTTGATTGTTATAATATTCTATTTATTCCCAGGGGTTTGTCTCTGGCTTCATAAGATAGTGTTACCCGCTTAGAACTGTTTGAGGTATCAATGGGATACAAGACTAATTTATCTTTATCTGCCTCCCCAAATCCAGTACCCCCTCTATCACTCTATTCACTCCTTGTCCATCCTTGCCCTCCTCTCTCTCTCTCCTTCCCATCCTGCACCTCTCTTCCTAGCTCCCTCCTATCAAGCATCTCCCCTCTTTTTTTCCTTCCACCCCTCCCCCCCAAAATGGTCTGAGTATCTTTTCTCTCCTTCTCCTCCCATCCCTTCATGTGGACCAGCATCTCCCCTTTTTGATAACCCTCTGTGACCCTCCCCTCAAACCTTACTTTCACGGTTCTTTTGTAGTTTTTGCAGCAACAGCATCGGTACCTTGAAGAACAGCAAGGCACTGTGGATCCTCACGTTTGAGTGCCAGGAAGTTATTGCCAGTCCTGCCTCCCCGACGCATGCTTCCTATTGCATGTAGGCGGGACCCGGCAGCGACTTTCCGACGCTCACATGCAAGGCTCCACAGTGCCTTGCTCTTCTTCAAGCTATCGATGCCTCAAGGATTGGGTACTGGGGCCAATTCTGTTTAATGTATTTGACAGACACATTGATGAAGAATTAGAAGGAAGTTTGACTTTTTGCAGATCACAAGAAGATAGCCAATAGAGTGGATATTCCAGAGGGAGTAGAAACCATGAGAAGAGATCTCTAAATATTAGAAAAATTGGTCAATGGTCTGGCACTTAAAATTTAATTTCTGATCAAACTTATAATCTAAAGATACCTTATTTGCAAAAAATTATCAAAGTGTTTATAAAGAATTTGTATTATATATAAATAATATATGGTGCTCAGAGTGATTATGCCTTCTTCATGTCCAAATATTTATATATAGATAGATTTTTTTCAGACTTTGAAGTTAGTGTTTGTATTTTGGCAATGAGGCAAGAATAGTGAAGACCCTAATATCGATGACCCTTTATGTCTACACATCGGTTACCATCAGTATGGATGCCACCAGGGCCTAGTGACTCAGCAATAGACACGTTCAACAACTTGTCTTGAAGGATGTAGAAAATATGGCGGGAAGTCTGCAACATCCTTTTTAATAATTTAACTGGGTACCAATGGGAGGTATTGAAAGATTTACAACAAGATGCTTCTATTGTCAGATTAAGTGCTGATAAGGGGTGGGGGGGTTGTAGTTCAAGATAAGTCAATTTTCATGAGGCATAAAGACAGTTGTTGGATACTACTGCTACTACTAATCATTTCTTTAGAGCTATTAGACTTACACAGTGCTGTACACATTATATGCAGGGACTTTCTCTACCATAGAGGGCTCATAATCTAAGTTTTTTGTACCTGAGGCAATAGAGGGTTAAGAGACTTGCATAAGGTAACAAGGAGCTGCAGTGGGAATCAAACCCAACTTGCTAGGATCAAAGCCTGCTGCGCTAACCATTAAGCCATTCCTCCACTCTCAAGCATTTTACTGTCAATCAGATGTAGATCCTACCAATTGTTTTCAACAGGAGGTCTGGGAAATAGTGAAGACAGATCGGCAGAGGGTCATTACCCCTAGAGAATTTAAATATTTGTATAAACAATATCCAATGGTGCCACGGATTTATTTTATTCCCAAAATCCACAAGTCCCTAGTGAACCCTCCTGGAAGGCCTATAGTTTCAGGTAGGAATACCTTATTTGACCCTTTATCTCAGTATCTTGACCACTACCTCCAACCATTAGTTCTTGACCCACAATCCTAATATTAGGGGTTCTTCTCGTTTGCTCCTAATTTTGGAGTTTAAGTTTTGAGAGTGAGCAATCTGTGATTTTGGTGACTTTAGATGTTAATGCTCTTTACACCAATGTGTCTCAATTAAATGCTTTGCACATTGTAGACAAATGTTTTCACAATTTGGAGATCTCTATAAATAAGAAGTCTTTTTTTGAATCAAATAGCTAAGTTGGTCATTACCAAGAATTATTTTGTTTTTGATGAGAAATTTTCCTTGCAAACCAAAGGAGTAGCTATGGGAGCCACAGTAGCCCCCACGATTACATGTTTGTATATGACAGAATTTGAAGGATCTTATGTATACGGGTCAACATTTGTAGAACACATCAGTCTATGTAAACGTTTCATTGATGATGTTTTTTTTTTAATTTGGTCAGGCAACCTTGGTGAATTGAAAGCATTTTTACATTATCTGAATAATTGTGACTCCAATATAATGTTTTCTTCACATGTAAGTGGACATGATATTAATTTTTTGGACATTCACATACAATATAGATCAGGTTGTTTTCAAACTTCAGTTTTTAGAAAACCTACCATACCAGAAACGAAAACCATACTTCATTACAGAAGTCATCATCCCAGAAAATTAAAGAATGGTATTCCGGTAGGGCAATTTTAGAGGATCAAATGGTTATGTACTACACAGGAGGCTTTCAAGGATCAAACATATCAGATGTTTGATAGATTCAGACAGAGGGGATTTCACCCAAAAAATCAGACAGCATAGAAGCAGCCTACTAATGCCCAGAGGTATTGGTTAGTGAGAAACGACCAGCCCCATCAGGCAAAAGAACAGGCTTTGAAGCACATCTTACCCTTTTCTCGTCAAGGAAACATCATAAGACAAATTGTCAGCAAACACTGGCCCATTTTAACCCTTTAGTGTCCAATGTTTCCATCAATCTGTTCCCATATGGCTTAGTACAGGAACATTGGACACTAAATTAAGGTTGCATACCTAATTTACCAGAACTCCCCAATTTGCATATACGAGGGCTAAGAACATGGTGAAATGTTCTCTGTATTTAAACCTCATGTCCCTTTAAGTTAAACTTCGGGGGGGTGGGGATACTAGCTGTCATAAGTGTGTATATTGCAGGCATGCCATGATTACACAGTCCATATGGGTCAAGTATTTCAGTTGATATCTCACACAGTTGTATCGCATATACTACTTGAGCTGAATCACAATCTCCATACTAAAAGTGGTACATAGGTCAAACAAAACGTAAGGTCAAACAGAGATAGCAGAGCTCTTGAGCAGTTTAAGAACTCATAAAAAAGGCACCACCCCTGGTTGAACATTGGGATTTGTATGGGCATTTAGACAATGATTTAAAGTTTATGTTGGCTCGGGTTATTTTACTGTGGGGAGGAAATGTAACCGCCGCTTTAGCTCAACGGGAACAGCAGATTATTTTTAACTGGGCCACAGTGATCCCCAAGTGGCTAGGAAGATTGATTGGATTAATGTGATTGATAGGTTGTTGATCCTATTAGCTTTTCAGCAGATAAGGGTAGCTTTTTATTGCACATGTGTCGGCATCCTGGCAAGGCAGAGAGGGTTAGGATACTCCCTCCCAAGGGTAGCCAAACAATACAATTTTAATAATAAGCTTTTATGGATATTCTGAATTAAAGGTCAGCATATGTTTTCTAAAAAGATTTTAATTTAGACATAGGCAAAAGTGAGGTACTAATTTATGCTTGCTTTAGAGTTTCTGTTCTCCTGATGACGCCACAGTCGGCAAAACACAGTTCGGTTCTGTGTCAAAAATAGTACCAGGAGTTGGATTGTCACTTGTATTTCACATTCCTCGCACCAAAGACAATGTGAAGCATGGAACAACTTTAAGACTTGCTTCAGCTGCATCACCTCCAGATCAGTGCATTGTTTGTATTACATTTAGGCCACTGTTTTGGGAGTTTTCTGGCTATGATTAGATTTGAACATCATACGCTATTGAACAGATTATGATAATTGATTTAACATCTTTGTATGGTGGTTTAGGAGTTTCCAAAAACTTGACAGTTTATATGCTATAATACCGAGATAGAATGGTTTACTTGGGGGGTTTTTTTGGCGTTTTTTTTTACTCAAACACACTTTTGTGCCTCTTGATAAGAAGTTGGCAGCAAGGGCATCAGGTGCAATGACGACTATTTATTAAGTACACTGAATGGGTATATCATGCCTTTGATGCGAGGCACTTAATCACTCTGAACACCATATATTATTTATATATATTAAAAATTCTTTATAAACATTTTGAAAAAAAAATTCAAAATAAGATATCTTTAGATTATAAGTTTGATCAGTCATACTGATACCTGAAAATTTATATTACACCTTAAAGAGTTTGTTTAGTTAAAATCTAATGCCAAGAAGTGCTGAATAATAAACCTGGGAAGCAGAAATCCAAAGAGATAGGTGAGAGAATGATAAGCACAGCTCAGGAGAGCAACCTTGGGGTGATGGTGTCCAAGGATCTCAAGTTGATGAAACAATGCAACAAGGCGGTGGCCACGGCCAGAAGGATGACAGGCTGCAGGGAGGGGTATAACCAGAAGAAGAAAAGGGGTGTAGATGCCCCTTTACAAGTCGTTGGCGAGGCCCCACTTGGAGTATAGTATTCAGTTTTGAAGGTCATATCTTGCTAAGGACGTAAAAAGTCTTGAAGTGGCTCATAGAAAAGCAACAAAAATGGTACGGGGTTTGCATCACAAGATGTATGAGGAGAGACTTGAACATGTATACCCTGGAGGAAAGGAGAGACAGGGGTGCTATGATTAAAGGTATTAATCTACAAACAAACCTTTTCCAGAGACAGGAAAGTCATAGAACTAGAGGACATGAATTGAGGTTGAAGGAGGGCCGACTCAGGAATAATGTCAGGAAGTACTTTTTACAGAGAGGGTGGTAGATACTTGGAATGCCATTCCGCAGGAGGTGCTGAAGATGAAAACGGTAATGGAATTCAAAAATGTGTGAGATAAAAGGAATCCTATATAGAAGTCATGGAACCAAACCAGCTTAGCAGTGACTAGATGGCAACACCAGTAACTGGGAAGCAAAGCCAGTGCTGGATAGATATCTACGATCTGTGTCCTGATAGTGGCTGGACAGATTCAGCTTCAGCAGCTAGAGAACAAAGCCGGTGCCAGGCAGACTTCTACAGTCTGTGACCTGAAAATGGCAAGGATAAATCAAAATCAAGTATACATATGTAGTATCACATCATATCTTATGCTATGAGTTTATCTTGTTGGGCAGACTGACTGGACCATACAGATCTTTATCTGTCGTCATCTACTAAGTTACCTCTCAGGACAGCTTTCTCATTAGAGGACCATCCCTCCCCCCATTCTGTCTTTGTCCAGCAATGATCTTGGCTATCCCACTGAAGTTTCTTTGTTTTTTTTTTCCCCCCCTAACAAAACCCACACTACAAAACAAACAGTGAATCAACTTTATTGGTCTAAAGGAAAATAAAATAAGAATTGTACATAAAATGAACCTGCCATGGAAGTCTGAAAAGTAGTAAAGTTTTAGAGGGCATCCATTTAGAGAAATTGTCCCAGAACTATTTGAATTACTGAGGTAGGAAAGCAAAGCTCTGGGCTTAAGTACTGCACACACACCATCTGGGAATATGAACATTAAAAGGACAGCTGTCTCTTCACAGCTGCAACACAAGCACTGCTGGGAAATGCTTTCTGCACTGGAAACAAGAGTCAGTGCCTTAAATAAATATACCTGTTCCCATTTCCTCTTTCAGAGATCATCATAATAAATATAAACAGTAAACGCAATCCTCCTTCAAATCTTTCCCATACCACTCCCCTTGGTGGCTACACAGCGGCCTGGCATCCAGTTACCCTTGAAAGAGATCCAACCAAAAGATTAAGCTATTTCTTGCTGCCTGCCCATAGTCACTTTTTAAGGCTCTCAGTTGTTGAATCAACTTAGCATCTGCAGTAACTCAGCAGAGAGATTAAACCACCACCCCACGGGAAATCCAAAAATGTCCATGAATCCCCATATACAGTATATATAAACCTTCATGAGAAATAACTTAAAACTGTTTCAGTAACCAATGTAAAAAGACACACAGAGATACTCATGGTGCTTCCTGCATTGCAAGAGTCAAGGAAAAGCATGCTGCCTCAACTTGGCACTGACCAAGGCCCCAAAATTATTAAGCAGGTTACATAGCAAATGTGAAACTAAACATTCTAGAGATGGTACCTACCTTATTGAATACTCTCACAAAAGATCTCAGGATGGAAACCAATTTATAACAAGTTTAAACAAGTTTTTTTTTTTTTAAACTGCTTTGTTCAGCGCTGAATAATCTTATGAAGGGCAGCTGGATTTTATGATGTAATTGTGTATGTATTTGGAATGATTTATTGTGAAAAAATGTTTTTAATTATTTAAAGTACTCTTTTTTTGTAAGCTTCTTTGGACAAGTGTTTGCTACCTGTATAAGTGCTATAGAAAATGTTTTAATAAAGATAAAACACTGCAGGCCCTGTTTACTAAAGTGTGCTAGCATTTTTAGCGTATGTGCTAAAAATTAGTGCGTGCTAACCATGTAGATGCCCATAAGAATATTATGGGTATCTACACAGCGTGCACTAATGCTTAGTGTGGCTTAGTAAAGAGGGCCCTAAAGGTCAGGTTTCTTAAAGGAAAAGGGACTTTCATCTGTCAAGTTAGGCAACTGATATAAAAGCCATTCCAATAATTGTTTTCTGTCCACAGACAAACAGGACTCTACCATGCATAGTAGCATAAGAACCTAATTTATTGTGAAAGTGGATTTGTCAATTATGCTTACCAGAAAAGCCACCTTTAACTTTAAACCAGCAAGTGCCACTTTCAGCCCCCTCATGCAGGGTGTCCCATGCTATGCTAATACCATGGAAAGCTCCAACATCTGAGTTAAAGGTCACAAGTACACAGGCATTTCTTCGAAATCGCTGTCTCTCTTTTCAGGAATCAAACAGCTCCAATTCATGCAAACAACAGGCTTCAGACACCTATTCTGAAATCGCACTACTGTCACACAAACTAATCCTAAATCCTAACAGTCTTCACCCAGAGAAGAGAGAGGGTGAGTGGGAAAGAAAGGGCCGCCTGTGCTGTGATTGTACTGGGAACTTCCCCCCTCCCCTCCTGCTCTCTTGCAGTCAAATTCCAGGAAGAAGAGCGAGATTTAGCTTCTGCTTTTCCTTTCGCTCGGTCTAAGGCTTTCAGGCTAGCCCTACCTCTAGGATGTCTTCCAGAACATATGCTTCCATTTCGGCTGCCTTCTCCACCATGTTTTATCAAACTGCCATGTTTTTCTCTGTCCTGTGATTAGGTCACTGTCTGGAAGCAAGCAGGAGAGGAACTGTAGTCTGTGCCAGGCAGGGAACAGGAAATGGATGGGTCTATTCCCTGCCTGCAGCAGCAACTACCATTTTACAGGGGTGTGTAACTCACAGCGTGCTAGTGTTTAAAGACACAGCAAAACCTAGTTTGCCGACACCTGGATTTTACACACTGCAAGGTGGCAAGAGGGAAAAGACACAAGCACCTTTTCTCAAGAAGAATCTTTAGGCTAAAAGATTTTTAAACAATCTATGCCAAAAAAAAAAAAAATGCAAACAGAGAAAAAAATCAAATTCTCCGCTGCAGCCCTGACATCCTCTGCCAACAGAGTACTAGAAGGCACCTACTAGATTTATTCCTGAGTTTCAGCCAACCTTAGACTCCCCAACATACCTAATACAGGGTGAGAACTGAGGTGGAGTGAGGACTGGGACGGACTGGAGCCATTGTACGGAAAAGATACAGGGGACGTGAATGGCACACGATGGATCAAGTACCCCATGCACCAATCAGAGGCAAAGCAGGGAAAGAAGCAGGCACAATGATCTCTCATCTTGGAGGCCTGAGTATTTTGTTTGAAACAGGAGGAACTTTTTTGTGAGGGAGAGTACTTACCTCAGAGTTTTCCCCTCATACCCCGAGATTTAGTTTCGGTGCTGCCCTGGCTTCAGGTTATGGTTGGGAAGTACCAGCAGTGTGTGTGTGTGTGGATTTTCTTTTTTTTTAATCATCTTTGCTCTCTGAAGGAGTCCCCTGGTCCTAGTGCCTGCCGTGTATGTGCATTTGTTTGTGGCTGCACAAAGGGTATTTTCCATATCATCCTTTCCCACTATTCCAGTGCTTGCAGGATATTTATGTCCATCGACCAGCAGGTGGAGATAAAGAACACTAAAGTGAGCTGTAACATATAAGCCTAGTGAGGTACCACCACAGCCCTTCAGTATTTTCTATCTCCAGCAGATAGCTAGACATAGTTCTTGCCCTAGGCTCTGGGATATTAGGCTGCTACTGGTCCAGTTGGTCAGCTGGCTCCCAGTTAATTAAGAGGGATAGGCAATTGACTGCTTGGGGCTCATCTCTGGAGGATTTTGAGCTCTGAATCCAGATGCTTGCACCACTGACCCCCCCCCCCCCCCCAAAAAAAAAAAAAAAAAAACTTTCTTTCCACAGAGACAGATCAGCAACCTTATTTTAAAACATAAAATAGATGCCAGACAAAGCTGCTCAGCCCAGGGGCGGACTGACCATTTGGGTAACCGGGCAGTGCCTGAGGGCCCAGAGGCTGTACGAGACCCAGAGGCTCTGCCCGGTTGCCCATCACCGCACACTACAGCTCCCATGGGGCCCTGGTGTTCTAGTGGCCACTGTAGCTATTCTCCCTGATTGCACCATTGTGTTTACAAAATGGCTGCCGAGACTCCCGTGGTAGTCTTGTGAGAGGCGAGTCTACTGTGAGAAGTCTTGGCATCCATTTTGCAAATATGGTGCTGCACTGGGCAGAGTAGCAGCGGGTGAGCAGGAAAGATGGGATTTATTTCCTGCCCCTGAAGAAGCCACAGCCACTAGACCACCAAGGCCCTTCAAGGTAGGGGGGACAGCACGGCGGGGGTGGCAGCACTAGTAGCATGGCATGGGGGGACAGAGTACTCTCAGTCCGCCCCTGGCTCAGCCTCTGCTCTCTTTTGCTGCAAAAAAAAAAAAAAAAAAAATAGAAGGTGGAATAGCACTGAGTTGTCTTGAGAGTGTGGGAGAGTTTTCTTCCCTGGTTATTTCTGCAGTGAGGTGGGGAGTGTCAGCAGTGGGGTAAGCCTGCCTTCATTTCAGACCAGCTGGTAAGATAGGATTTGTGTGCAGGGGGACTCCTGCCTGACCTGCGTCAGAATTGCATCAGGAGCACAGTACAGTGAGGCATAGCGACTCCAGTTGAATCGGAGATAAAGTGCTCCCGTTGCAGGGCCCACAAGGCATGATAAACCTGATAGTGCCAGTAAGGGAGCATCACAGGAACTCTTGCTGCTGCCAGTGCAATCTGAGTACCCAGAGGCAGCTGCCGGCATCTCTCCTCAGCTGAGTATGGTGAAGACTGAAATAATTCATTTAATCTCTCCGCAATGGCTTTGTCTTCCCAGATTGCCCCTTTTACCCCTCCATCATCTAGCGGTCCAACCAATTCTTTTGCCGGCTTCCTGCTGTTAATATACCTAAAAGAATGTTTACTATCAGGCTCATTTTCGAAAGAGAAGGACGACCATCTTTTGACACAAATCAGAAGATGGGCGTCCTTCTCACAGGGTTGTCCAAATCAGTATAATCGAAAGCCGATTTTGGACATCACCAACTGCTTTCCGTCGCATGGATGACCAAAGTACAAGGGGGCATAGCGAAGGCGGGACTTGGGCATGCCTAACACATGGACATCCTTGACCCATAATGGAAAAAAAAGGGTGTCCCTGACGAGCACTTGGATGACTTTACCTGGTCCTGTTTTTCTTACGACCAAGGCACAAAAAGGTGACCGAAATGACCAGATGACCACCGGAGAGAATCGGGGATGACCTCCCCGTATTCCCACAGTGGTCACTAACCCCCTCCCATGCTCAAAAAACATCTTTCAAAATATTTTGTGACAGTCTCAGATGTCATACTCAGGTCCATCACAGCAGTATGCAGGTCCCTGGAGCAGTTTTAGTGGGTGCAGTGCACTTCAGGCAGGCGGACCCAGGCCCATCCCCCTCCCTACCTGTTACGTTTGTGGAGGAAACAGCAAGCCCTCCAAAGCCAACCACAAACCCACTGTACTCACATCTAGGTGCCCCCTTCACCCATAAGGGCTATGGTAGTGGTGTACAGTTGGGGGTAGTGGGTTTTTGGGTGGGGTTGGGGGGCTCAGCAGACAAGGGAAGGGAGCTATGTTCCTGGGAGCATTTCATTAAGTCCACTGCAGTGCCCTCTAGGGTGCCCGATTGGTGTCCTGGCATGTCAGGGGGCCAGTGCACTACGAATGCTGGCTCCTCCCATTACCAAAGGGCTTGCATTTGGCCGTTTCTGAGATGGGTGTCCTTGGTTTCCATTATCGCCGGAAATCAGAAACGACCAAGTCTAGGGATGACCATCTCTAAGGACGACTAAATTTCAAGATTTGTGCGTCCCTGACCGTATTATTGAAATGAAAGATGGATGTCCATCTTGTTTCGATAATACGGGTTTCCCCGCCCCTACACTGGGACGTTTTGTGAGGATGTCCTCAACAAAACTTGGGCGTCCCTTTTGATTATGCCCCTACATGTTTTTGCCTCCAACGCAAACTTTTTTTCAAAGTCCTTCTTTGCCTTCCTTATCAGTTCTTTGCATGTGACTTAACATTCCTTATGCTGTTTCTTATTATTTTCAATTGGTTCATTTTTCCATTTTCTGAAGGATTTTCTTTTAGCTCTAATAGCTTCCTTCACCTCACTTTTTAACCATGCCGGCTGTCATTTGGACTTCTGTCCTCCTTTTTTAATACGCAGAATATATTTGACCTGGGCTTCCAAGATGGTATTTTTGAACAGCATCCATGCCTGATGTAAATTTTGATCCCCGCAGCCACTCATCTAAGTTTTTTTTCACTGTTCTCATTTTATCATAGTCTCCTTTTTGAAAGTTAAATGCTAACGTATTGGATTTCTTGAGTATACTTACTCCAAAGCTAATATCAAATCTGATCATATTATGATCACTGATATCAAGCAGCCCCAGAACCATTACCTCCTGCACCAGATCATGCGCTCCACTAAGGACTAGGTCTAGAATTTTTCCTTCTCTTGTTGGCTCCTGTACCTGCCGCTCCATAAAGCAGTCCTTGATTTCATCAAGAAATTTTACCTCCCTTGCATGCCCCAATGTTATATTTACCCAGTAAATGTCAGGGTAATTAAATCACCCATTATTATTGTGTTGCCCAGTTTGTTTGCCCCCCTAATTTCCTTTAACATTTCTACATCCATCTGCTCATCCTGGCCAGGGGGACGGTAGTACACTCCTATCACTATCCTTTTCCCCTTTACACATGGATCCATAGGGATTCCAAGATGTGTTTTGTTTCCTGCAGAATTTTCAATCTATTTGATTTAAGGCTCTCGTTAATATACAATGCTACCCCTCCACCAATTCGATCCACCCTATCACTGCGATATAATTTGTATAATTGTATAATTTGTATGATAGTGTTCCACTGGTTATCCTCCTTCCACCAGGTCTCAAAGATGCCTATTATATCTCATTTTTAATTTAGTGCAATATATTCTAACTCTCCCATCTTATTTCTTAGGCTTCTGACAATCGCATATAGACATTTCAAACTATGTTTGTTGTTCCTATTTATATCATCATGCTCAGTACTTGACAGTATTAATTTGCAATCTTTTGTCTGATTTTTATTTTTATTTAAGGACACCTGATCTACTATGGCCTCTTTTGCAACCTCACTATTGGGATACCCTGGGAGCATTTTACGAAGTCCACTGCAGTGCTCCCTAGGGTGCCCTATTGCTTTCCTCGGATGTCGCTTTCCAATTATTTTACCTGATTCCAAGCTTTCTATTTTTTATAACATTGCAACTGAAGGTTTTACCTCCTCAGTGCATGTAAATGGTTTGATCCCTGTGTGGATTCTCTGATGCCATGTGAGGCTTTCTTTCCAACCAAAGCTTTTACCACACTCAGAACATGTAACTGGTTTCACTCTATTGTGGATTTCTTGTGTATTCTGAGTTCTGCCTTCTGCCTAAAGCCTTTACCACACTCAGGGCACGTATATTGTTTAACTGCAACATGGATTCTCTGATGGACTGGTTTAGCAATGAACCAAAGAATCCATTCAGAAGTTAAAACAGTTGCATATAGAAAGTGTGGTAAAAGCATCATTGACTACAGCCTCATAGTCTACCAGAGAATCCATGTTGCAGTGAAACAGTATAAATGCCCTGACTGTAGTAAAGGCTTTTAGGCAGAAGGCAAACCTCACAATACACAAGAAAATCCACAATCTACCAATTCTGAATAGACTATGTTTTTGTCATAAAGGACCTGTTTCATAGCATAGAATCAGTAGTATTGGGCCCTTGATAATCTCAGATCACCCACCTGTTCATATAATTGCTGATTTGGGAGGTATACAGGGGGAGAAAAAGGGTGGATGGTGCTTCCCGGCCCATCTTTACATAGACCCTGCTTTTAGACTTTACCTCTCACAACAGTGGGATGAATTCCTATGTAACAATAAAGAACATATCTCTGATCCAACTTTAATGTGGAACACAGGGAAGATAGTGACTAGGGGGGAAACCATAGCTTTTGTCAAGTCGGTTGGTAGACTTGAAGCGGTGAGTCTTGCAGTCACATCCCACTGCTGCCTGTAAACACTCCTTTGAACAGACACAAGCTGCCCTTAATGGTCTGCTGCAGGAGCAGGCCCAGAAAATTATATTTTACTATAAATATCACCTTTTTCAATTTGGTAATAAACTTGGTCGATTACTGACAAATTGTAGAAAAAGCTGGTCTGAGCTGACAACAATATCCTCCCTCTGGGACTCCGGGGGATGGGTTGCTCTGGGGAATGGGTTATGACTGAGCAAAAGTAATTAGAATCACTATTTGTATAATTTTATAGTTCTCTATACAAGACAGAAGGTAATGGGCATACGGAACAACTGGCAATCCTTCCTGCACATTTGTGGAGTTCCTCAGCTATCCTAGGAGGAGAGCAACTGTTTAAATCAACCTCTGTCTGGCCTTGAACTCAAGCAAGCTATCAAGTCCTTGAAGCTACATAAGTCCCCAGGGCCTGATGGCTTTTGTGGAGAATTTTTAAAAATTTTAAATTGTAAATTGGTGGGCCTTTTTGGGGCTTATTTTGATATAGCTATACAACGAGGGTCCTTTACTCAGTGGTCAAATCAAGCTTTGATCACGGTTCTCCCTAAGCCTGGGAAGGACTCTGTTGCCAGAGGCCTATAGACCTATCTCTCTTATAAATGTGGATCTTAAGCTGTTAGCAAACGTTTTGGCAGATATATTGGCTATGTATATACCTAAGCTGGTTGGACAAGATCAGGTTGGTTTTGTGAAGGGTCGACATGCTGGAGAAAATGTAAGACGCCTAATTCTGGCCCTAGAACGGTGTGCTCAATTGTCCATCCCTACCTTGGCAATTAGTTTTGATTCTGAAAAGGCTTTTCAAATAGTAGAGTGGATGTTCTTGTTCTCTTTATTGGGCCACTGTAGTATAGATGGCTTTTTTCTGCAGGCACTACAAACATTGTACACTAATCCTACAGTGTCTGTTTTAGTGAATGGGCTATCATCAGAGGTGTTTCCTTTGGGGCAAGGTACAAGACAAGGATGTCCACTTTCGCCTTTATTGTATATTCTTTTTTTTAGAACCTTTGGTACAACTTAGAGGTAACTCACTTTTAGCGGGGATAGATGTGCCTAAGACTTCTACTCCAGTGAAGAGTTTGGCTTTCACAGATGATATTATACTAGTCATATCTGGCTCTTACGGGTAGAATATTTCTGTATAATATGCTTATAGTAACACAGTGGTTGTATTTGCTACATACTGCCCTTGTGACTGAGAGAGGTAGATTTGCAGAAGCTATAAAAGGCTCTTCGCCTGCTTCTTTAGAGAGGTCGGAAGACAAGGATTGCTCTCTCCAGACTTCTGCTTCCTAGATCGAAGGGTGGTCTTGGAATTCTAGATCTGCATCAGTACAATCTGGGATGTGGTTTGCGGCATGTAAGAGATTGGTTCTTGGGTACCTCTAGTTTTACACTGGGAGAAAAGGAGGCTGCATTTCTTTATCCCTTTTCTGCTTCATATGAGTTACATGCCCGGAAGGCAAAGTTAGAGGAAGCTTTTGAGGATCATGTGGTTTGGCAGTACATGAGAGATATTTGGAAAGCTTTATGTGCATCTTTAAAGAGTTATAGGTACCGCACTCCAAGGGGGCATATCGGAGGCATAGCGAAGGCGGGACTTGGGCATGCCTAACACATGGATGTCCTCGACCCATAATGAAAAAAAAAGGGCGTCCCTGATGAGCACTTGGATGACTTTACCTGGTCCTGTTTTTCTTACGACCAAGCCTCAAAAAGGTGCCCGAACTGACCAGATGACCACCAGAGGGAATTGGGGATGACCTCTCCTTACTTCCCCAGTGGTCACTAACCCCCTCCCACCCTAAAAAAAAACTTTAAAAATATTTTTTGCCAGCCTCAAATGTCATACCCAGCTCCCTGACAGCAGAGGTGAAGAAGTGCACGATCCCTACAGCAGAAAGAACAAGAGGAGAAACGCTACAGGGAGAGACCCAAAGGGAGTCATAATAAATGAAAGCCATGCCTTCACCAAGTGCTCGACGAGGGAATTGAAAAAAAGGAAAAAATGGGAGAGGATGCATTCAAGAGAGTTGCCATATTTTGGTGAGACATAATATATTTAAAGAGTGACAACAGTTAAGGTCAACCCTTGTGGCGAAGAGAGTGGATGTTTATGAGGCCTAGTTTCAGGAAGAAGGAGGGGGTGGGAGGTGAGGAAGCTGTGACAGTTGAAGGCGAGACCGCAAGGAGAGTACGGTGGAGGGGGTGGAAGATGAGGCAGTTGTGGAGGGCTTTGTCCCCAGATAATAGAGATGGATGACATAGTGGGATCAGAGGAATAAGTCAAAACAAGGAAGACAAGAGGAATGCTGACCGAAAGTGAGGAGGACATGGGTCAGGCCCAGTTGGGCCCAAGGAGGTGCCCCAAGGAGCGCCCAAGAAGCATGACCTGTGCCTTGTGTTTACTCCTTCGGTGCAAGTGCCTTGAAGGAGTCTTGTTTAAATAACGGGGAGGAAATGATGTCACCTTGTGCGGGAGCAGCAGGAAGATTGCTAAGGGCAGGAGGGAGCAGCAATATGGTTTAAAGTGCCTGAAAAGAGAGAGAAACAGCAGAATAAAAGAGAGTATAGCAGCAACAATTATAGATATACAATGCATGCAAGCGCCTTGAAGGAGTCTTGTTTAAATAACGTGGAGGAAGTGATGTCACCTTGTGCGGGAGCAGCAGGAAGATTGCTAAGGGCAGGAAGTAACATCAATATGGTTTGAAGTGCCATTTTCAAAGCACTTAGACTTACAAGGTTTCATAGGTTACTATGGAGCTTATTTTCAAAGCACTTAGACTTTGAAAATACGCCTCCATGTGTTTCTTATTGCTGGGCCTTCACTGCGGAATACCCTGCCTGCTGAGCTGTGGCTTGAGACTCATCTCATGTTTTAGGAAACATCTTTTCCATATTGGTCTATGGCTAATTGTACTGTAGGTCTGTTTGTATTTTCTGATATTTTGTTTTTTTTAATTCTATTTTGTCTGCTGTTTTAATACATGGTTATGCTGTACTGCACTTAGCGAAGAAAATTTGATAGGCAGAATATAAAGTTTTAAATAATCAAAGCTGGGATCTGGCACCATAGGCCTCCATTTAAGCAATTTTCTCTCTCTTGGCTACTCCCTAATCACCTCTCCTCCCCCCTCCCTATGAGATATGATTGTTAACAGTAAGCCCAGCCTCAACAAACTGAAGTAAATTTGTTTAGTTTCAATCTGCCACTACGATAGCTCCTGAAAACTCTTGTTTCTCTGAAAAACTACCTCCTTTCCATTTCTTCTGCCTGTCTCTAATTACCTTACAGCTTGCTTAGCCTAGTGTATAGCTGTTTCACCTGTGATCTGAAACTGCATACTCTCCCATCCCTCTATAGCTGGTTCATCCTCTCAACCAGCGTTAGTTCACAGCTGTCACTCCTTCTCCCAGCCCTAGTTTATGGTCATCTCTCAGTCTCTCCCATGGTTCTGTAGCTGTTTCACCCTTCCGTGCCCACCCAGCCAACCTGTTGTCCAACCCAAAAATTGCCTTCTGGCTACGCCACTGGTGGGAGCATCAGTACAGCTGGGACTTGATACATCTCCTTCTCTACCAGATTGCAATCCGGCACAGTTTCTCATAGAGCAAGTGGGATGCTGTGGAAGGCACTACTGTTCTTATTTCTGGACAGAGAGTTGTTTGAGAGGCTCAAAATGTAGGAGGAGACGGGATCTCACCCTCTGATCAACCCCAAGTGGCTTTGTTTCATCAGTTATGGGGTCAGAATTGAAAATAGCTTCTTTGACTACAGTAAGTGTGAGATGTCCAGAGGGCGAGGGCCCTATGTTAGAGGAGATTCTGGCCTTCCCATGGTCATGGCTTTTGTCGTGACCTGTGCCCCGATTCACCTTCTGATGCCATGAGGACATTGGGGTTAGTCCTCTGGCTCTTGGAGCTCCTTGGGGCGGCATCCCTCGGAGTCTTTTGGGTGGCAACCTGCTCTGGGGTGTGGTTTTGCTAGGGTCCGTGCATGTGCCAGACTTCCTTTTTTGCAGCTCCAATGGCGGGATTTGTAGAGGACACCTCCCTGTGACATTGACAGCGATGACCTTAATTGGGGTGACCCAGACTCTGCTGGAACAGCTTTGCAACGGGTCTGCTTGGGCCTTGTGTTCCTGCCGTATTCAAGCTCCTGCCTTGTTCCTGTTCCAGCCTTACCTGGGACCCTGGACCTTACCCAGCCTTGTCTCCAAGTTCCTGCCAAGCTCTAGCCCTGCCTTGTCTCCAAGTTCCTGCCTTACTTCTGACCTGCCCTGCCTTCAGACTTTGCCTTGTCTAGGACTCGGCCAGTTTTGCCTTGTAAGCCATATTGAGCCTGCAAATAGGTGGGAAAATGTGGGATACAAATGTAGCAAATAAATAAATAAATAAATAAGATATGGTCCAGTGCACATAAATGTGCCTTGTAGGGAATTATTGATAAGAAACTCAAAACTCACAGTATCACACTAACTGTGTTTATTATAAGATACAAGAGTCCGTTGTGGCCCACAGATCAATACAAGTCTTTCAGCATGTAAAGTGGAGAAAAAAAGGGGATTCAGTAACGCCACCCAGCCAGCCCAAGATCATCGGACTATAAGGCATGGGCCCAGCGCAGCATCATCTAGCCCCCCCCCCAAAAAAAAAAAAAAAAAACTCCACATTATCAAATATCCAATATTATAAAAAAAATAGACTTGAAAGATCCTAAGGGTAAACAATGAGTATATCCCTGTATCAGAAAGTTGAGATCACATGAGTATATCTATCTCAAAAAGTATGTTAAGTATTTCTGCTTTACAATATGCTGTTGTCGAAACGCCACAGCTTACTTATCTTGACTCCTAAAGCACTGGTGTCAAACATCCGATCTGTAGCTGAATTGTAACCCAACAGGGAAGTCCCCGTTTCGCTGTCACTGCTTCAGGGGTTTGATTCGTTTGTAAAGACTCCAAAAACTTGTGCTCATCTGCTCATGCTCCAAGACATCAACACACTACCATGTCTCTTGTGCTGTACTCCGAAGACAAGCCTGTAACCGACTGTTACAGTTTTGTCTTCGGAGCACAGCACAAGGCCTCAGGCAGGTCTGAACATTCATCACCTATATTTGTAAAACTCTGACGGGCTGAACAAGCTGAAATCACTCCCTGCCTACTGCCCTTGATGAACAGGTTTGTGTATCCCAGCCTTAAACCACTGAAAACCCAGTAGAGCTACTGCACTATGTCTGGCAGTTATTTGTTTCCACAGCACCTTTGACAACCCATTTCCAGATGTACTGTCCTTGTCATGTTCAGATAAATTATTGGGTGGAAACTGTTACTTATGCCTCGGAAAAAAACAAATCAGTGGATCACAAAGAAGACCCACCCTCTCTTATCTAACAAATGGCGGTGACTAGAAAGCTCTGCCTCTGGGATTATAAACAGAGTTGTAGAGGTGGGCCAGTTGGAAAATGCAGTTAAGAGCAGAAATGATAAAAGACTTGGCTCAAAAGCAAAACAGAAGCACAGTCAAATGAATCAGTACAGAAAAAGAGGCTGCAATCCTAGCTACAATTAAAATAGCATAATTTTCAGCTCTTTGTATTCTTTTGTTTGTCCTTAACCCAGCGGCGTAGCGAGGCCGGCTGACACCCGGGGCGGGTCGCCGCTGCACCCCCCCCCCAGGTGCAGCGTGGCACCCCCCTCGGCACGTGCAACCCCCCCCCCCCCCGGAGTGCATCATTGCCACTGGCACTCCGCCCCGCCAAGTGCACGTCATCTCTGGGAGCTGCGTCGGCTCTGTTGGTTCCCTGCTTTCTCTGCCCCGGAACAGGAAGTAACCTGTTCCGGGGCAGAGAGAGCAGGTAACCAGCGGCGCTGACACCCCCCCAGTGCGTGCACCCGGGGCGGACCGCCCCACCCTTCCTACGCCACTGCCTTAACCTCAGCTCTTTCTTTTTACCTTTTCTCTGTCACCTTGATCCTTTTTTGTAATCTCTTTTTATTGCCTACCACTCACTTCATGTCCTTTTATTATATTCTCTAGCCTTTACTCCTCTCTCTCCCTCTCCCAGTGGTGTGTGGTGCGGGCTCTCATGGGCTTGCAAGAGCCGTTTGTGGAGTTTTTAAGAATTTTGGGAGCCGGTTGTTAAAATAGGTCTCCCCATGGCTACTTTAACATCTGGCTCCCAAAATGTGGGCTCGGGCCCCCTCCTGAATTCTCTTTTACTTTGCTGGTGGGGATGCTGACCCCGCCTGCCAAGTAAATAGACTGCTGCTATTCCCCGCTCCTTGTTTCCAGCGCTGAGTTGCAGGCTGGGAATTCTTGTGCATGTGTGAGAAGTCCCAGCATGCTGCTCAGAGACAGAAACAAGCAGTGGAGAGTGATGGTGTTCCATTTATAGGCTGGTGGGGCTCAGCAAAGGTATGCTTAGCATACCCACACAAGAGGAGAGGAGATAGAGGCATTTGTTGTCCCCCAGTTTACCCCTGGCCTCCCCAAATTGCAGGGCTGGCTACTCCTGGAGAGAGACACCATTGTTTAAAATTTACCACCACACTCCTGCCCTCTCCCCAACCTCTTTTACCAACCCTCATGTGAGTATTTCCTCCTCCTCTGCCCAGGGGCGTAGCCACGGGCAGGCCTGGACGGGCCCAGGCCCAGCCACTTTCCTTCCAGGCCCGCCCAACCAACGTCTGCCCCGCTCCGGGTGTCAGCAGGTGTGTGTGTGTGTGTGTGGGGGGGGGGGGGGTGTGCTCCGCTGGCGCCATAGTCCCTACCTGCCTACCAGCTCTGTTGATGGACAGAGAGATGACCCTCTTCTGCCACCCGGCACCCAGCCTTAAAAAAGAAAACTGAAGAAGCGCCTCGCGTCTGCTCTGTGCTGCTAAGGCAAGCAAATTGTGCCTCGTCTCGTTGGCCCTTCAATCACTGTGTCCCACCCTCTGATGTAATTTCCTATTTCTGCAAGGGCGGGACACAGTGATTGAAGGGCCAATGCGACGAGGCGATTTGCTTGCCTTAGCAGCGCAGAGCAGACGCGAAGCGCTTCTTAGGTTTTCTTTTTTAAGGCTGGGTGCCGGGTGGCAGAAGAGGGTCATCTCTCCGTCCGTCAACGGAGCTGGTAGGCGGGTGGGGACTGCGGCGCCAGCGGAGCACCCCCCCCCCACCTGCTGACACCCGGGGCGGGGCGGACGTTGGTTGGGCGGGCCTGGAGGGAAAGTGGCTGGGCCTGGGCCCATCCAGGCCCGCCCGTGGCTACGCCCCTGGTGGTCATCTGGTCATTCAGGTCTAGCTCAACACGTCTTAGTTTTAGTCCTGGACACTTTTGTTTTGTTCCATTATGGCTGAAAAATGTCCAAGTGCTAGGAACGCCCAGATTCCGCCCTTAACACACCCCTGACACACCCCTTTGTGATTTGAATGCACTTCTGATGGACTTCATAGAAAAAAGTCTAAAAAATTGGCAAATACCAATTTGGACGTTTTTGTGAGAAAAACCTCCAAATGCAGATTTATGCCACTTTTTGGACATTTTTTCTCTTTTGAAAATGAGCTCCAAAGGCTCCCCCCCCCCCCCCCCCCACAAGTTATTTTAAAATTCCTTCATCTGCTACTTACAGCAACCCTGTGCAAGCTCTCCTGCTATCCTCAGTCTCTCCCTTGTTCTACTTAATTCCATGTTTGTAATAACATGCACAGTTTTGGAGAGTTGAAAATTTGAAAATATTTATTGAGGAAGCTCAACTCTGAAGTATAAAATCTGAGTGTTATTCTTGAATTGCAAACTAACACTGCCCTACACCGCCATGTATCTCCACTTGAACATGACTGGCAGTATGGTAGAGGTGTGCAGGGTGCTGCTCTCCTGAAACCCAAAGAAGAGAGGTGGGACTATCACTGTGAACAAATCCTGGCTCAGTCTTCAATTTGTTGCAGCCTTGCAACAACTTTTACTCTGGGGGAGCGCCAGGAAGTGAAAGGAGAGTAAAAGTGTGGTAGCAATGGGTAACATGCGAGTAAGATTTCCCTTCAACTCATCACTCTTCAGCTTCTGGACTGTTCCCTAGTGATTGTGTTGTCTGATATTTTTGTTTGTAGTCTTTAAAACCCTCAGCCAGTGTTGTATAGTAACTAAGTAAATGTAACTAGGTAATGTACTTAAGTAAATGTTTTGTTACTTTTATTTGTAAAGAAGTACAGGGTAACACTTGTTACTTTCATTTTCCTGAAGTAATAATTTTGCCAATTTTTACTACTTTTACTCAGTTACATCTGATGCTTGCAATTGAAAGTAAGAAGTACAAATGGGAGGGAGTTGTAAATGACGATTCTTCACTAAACCAAATGAAACAACAAAACTGGGAACAGGGTTGTGGTATTGCAAACCACGTCACACAAACAGTAGATCATCTCACCTTAAATTTTACTGTTCAGTAAAAATATCGCCTATCAGAGTAGTGGAGTTGCCTGTGTTTGTTGAACTGGTTACTGGTCTTCAGCCATATAGAACAGTGATGAGTTGGGTAAAATTGAAGTGGGAAGCTGGCTGCAATTGTTGGTGAACTGCTGGTCATCCCATAGAAAATTGTTAATAGGGGTGACTTTTCACTTGATTGATAAGAGTCTTTAGAGAGGCCGTTTTCTTGTCTGGCCTTGAGACTGAAAGGTTCCCACATCATTTCTCAAAGATATTCAAACAGAGTTTGCCATGAGACAAAAAACTGGCAGACAACAGACAATGATTCCAACTTTGTGAAAGCTTTCTCTGTAATTGGACAGCATGATGATGATAACGAAGATAAGCATGAACATGTAAGTAATGAATTAGACACCAGTACTTCTAATGTGGGTGATAATGACAATAATGATAACGTACTCTTTGCTATATGGAAGTCAAGAGTTTCAGTGATTCCTGTGATCAAAACCTGCAGACCCAGTGAGAAGACATCAGAAATACTGCAACCTGGCCTGATTTGAAGGAACTTATTTATTTATTTAGATTTTGCTCACACCTTTTTCAGTAGTAGCTCAAGGTGAGTTACATTCAGATACACTGGGCATTTCTCTGTCCCAGGAGGGCTCACAATCTAAGTTTGTACCTGAGGCAATGGAGGGTTAAGTGACTTGCCCAAGATCACAAGGAGCAGCAGTGGGATGTGAACGGGCCACCTCTGGATTGCAAGACTGGTGCTCTAACCACTAGGCCACTCCTCCGCTCCTTGGTATCAGACTGAATAATCCACTTTCTGCTAGTGCAATTGAACACTTTTTTTTTTTTAGCTGTGCTGGATTAATGATTCACAAGCACACTCGCATGATTGACAGTCATTTTCAAAAATTTAGTTTTACTAAAAGCAAAGTGGATTGAAATCTAGAGCAATAAAGTTGTTGGGATAAAAATGTTAACAAGAGTTGTGTTCATTGTAGTTGTGGTACTTTTACTTTTTACTTAAAAAGAGTTATAGTAGGTAATAACGTTTTTACTTTTACTTAAGTAAAATTTTTAATGTGCTTTTTTCACTTTACTTTTACTTTTACTTAAGTATTAAAATATGCATTTATTTTTACTTTTACTTAAGTACTTTGACCTAGTACTTTGAACAACAGTGCAAACAGCTTTGGATCTTCAGGCTACCCATAATGATATTCATGCACTAACACTACATCAAAACTTCTTAGCCAAAAAGGATGCAGATTGTGCTCATAAATACTCAAAGCATTTTGATTGTTAGCTATTCTCAAAAACAGACTGAGGACCGCAGTTTTCAGAATACCATATCTCAGCCCAATAATAGCTGTACTCTGGGAGAGCTTTTAGGTAATAATCAGGAGCTACAATTAGAATCATTCATCCCCAGTCATAATAGTAAGTTTTGGGTTTTGCAAAATCAAGCATAAATAAATGTTTTACTCAAACTAGAAATTAAAGAGAGTTCTTTTTAGGTTGTATCATCTCTGGCAGCTCACACTTCATGATTTTGGCTATGAGGCTGGAGGTAGTTGTTGACTGCTGTAATTTGAACATGCAAATCTATTCTCCATTCTGAATCAAGCACTATTATAAAAGTCTGTTTTTTGGATTCTTTGGGGGTCGGGGAGGCAGTTGTGCACTTAGGATCCTTTTACTAAAGTGCTTTAGGCTATTAATGCATGGTTCAGCATGTGATAATAGCTAACGCACAAATGCGTTAACAGTTTTTGTGATATTTTTCAGTTTCCACATGCTAAGTCATGCATTTTGTGTTAGGGGCAGAATAGGTGACGCATGGGCAAAGAATGGCCATGGAAAGTATACAGCAATTAACA
Organism: Microcaecilia unicolor; assembly: GCF_901765095.1. Lineage (NCBI taxonomy): Eukaryota > Metazoa > Chordata > Amphibia > Gymnophiona > Siphonopidae > Microcaecilia > Microcaecilia unicolor. The sequence continues at coordinate 399,394,405 of NC_044032.1, read as the reverse complement.
TATTGCACTTACTGTGTGTTAGAGGCTGACTGAATTTCAGTTTTGGTTTCAGTGACAGTGCCAAAACAGGTCCAAAATCCGTTTTCTGCCTGTTTTTGGTTTTGGCCAAAAGATTATTTTAATTTTCAGCCATGATTTTGGTTTTGGCCCAAAATGACCATGCATATTCAGTGGAAGATGAATATTTGTGCTTTGTCCCGTTTGCCCTCCTCCCCCAAACAGGAGTTGGCCTTGCTTCCGGATTCCCCATCCATAGGCCCTTTGGGCCCAAGGTCACCGAGGGAGGGGGCAAAATTCCCCAGGCCTGCCTCCAGGAGGGGGAGGGGGGTCTGGGCCCGGGCCTGGCACAGACAAGCTTCTTCTTGCTTGCTTCCGGGATGGGTCTTCAAAAGAAATGGTCTCTCTTCTGCTCCTGCTGCGTGCCGCCCAGGATCTGGATGATTGTATTAACACAATATCATGTTAATGCAATCATCCAGGTTCTGGGTGGCATGCACAGCAGGAGTAGGAGAGGACAGCAGCAGTCAGTAAGGAGGTGGGCGGTACAAGTTGATGTGGTGGCAGTCCGAGTGTGGGGTGGGTGGCAGGGATGTAGTGGGGGGGTCGTAGTGGTTTGGTCCTGCCCCGGACCCAGCTGGGTCTCTCGGTGGCCCTTCCTGGGCCTCTCTTACAATCTCCAATGGTCTAAGGGTGTAGTTGGGGCAAGAGCAATCCCCAGTAATTCCTGAATCCATTCTGGTTGTGCTGTCAAAATGGATGTTGTAAGGTGATCCTGAGCAGGGGAGCGGGGGGGGGGGGGGGGGGGGGGGGTTACTCTTTGTATCTTTTTTGTAATGAGTTATGATCTAGCACAATGGTTTAAATGGTAAATAGGGTGCTCTAAATGTTTTTCGTACAAAATTTTAGCAGGAATTTAAGACTATACATTTGGGATGATATGCTCTTTAGGAATTACTGGGGTTACCATATTTGTGGAGACAAAAAATAAAATGCATTTTCTTTCATAGTCTAAATACAAAATTAGAAAAGATGTACATTTCCAAAAAAGCAAACATCCATAAGCAGCATGTCCTCCTTTCCTTTCCTTCCCATCTATGAGCAGCATGTCCCCCTGTCCTCTCCATCCCCTTCTATCCATGTGCTGCATTTCTTCCTTTTCCATTCCCTTTCATCCTCTCCATGTACAGCATGTTCCCCTCTCCTCTCCCTTCCCTCCCATCCACGAATACCATGCCCCCTTCTCTCCCTCCCATCTACGTGCAGCTTGCCCCCCCTTCTCTGCTTCCCATCCATGAGTAGCTTGTCCCCTCCCCTACCTACCTTGCAGCCCTGGTGGTCAAGTGGCCTCTTTGGGGCAGGAAAGAACCCCACTCTTTCCTGTCTGCTGCCGCCGCTTCTTGAAAATAGCTGCCGAGATTTCAAGCGGTGGCCTTGAAACACTTCTGTGAAGTCTTGCGAAGCTGCCACTTGAAGTCTCAGCAGCTATTTTCAAGAAGCAGAGGTAGCGGGGAGGTCAGCGTCAGCAGGCAGGAAAGAGTGGAGTTCTTTCCTGCCCCAAAGAGGCCACTTGACCACCAGGATGCGCTATGGTAGGCTGGGGGTGGAGGGTGGGTGAAGGCCAAGCCCATCTATCCATCCATCCATCCATTCATTTGTCCATCAACCTGCTAGCCAGCCAGACTGCCAGCCCAGAAACCCGGACAAATGGGCTGGCATGAAAAACCATCCAGATCCCCCGACAGTCCCCTGAAAAGGAAGACATGTCTAGGAAATCTGGACATATGGTAACCCTAGGAATTACACTCTCTGTGGAGTTGTGATGTCAGTTGTCACTCTGAGTGTGGTGCAGTCAACCACTGTAAAAGTACCACGATTTTTAGTTTATTTTCATTAGCTGCAGCCCATGTGTGTAGAGGTTGGTTCACTTGGAGGCAAAATACGGCCTTTTATTTTTCTTTAAATGATTATATTGTGCTTGGGTACTGTGGGTTTAGCAGAGGGATGCAGACTGTAAGCTCTCTGACAATCCCCAGCACCTTTCCCTGGTTCACATTCACACAATTAAACTTGAGTTTTTGGTTTCAGTTTTGGCTCTGGCAGAAACAAGGGGATGAGTTTCAGCTGCAGTTTTGGTTTCGGCTGAAAGCTTTCAGACAGTTTTGGTGGCAGTTTCGGTTTCAGCTGAAACTGAAAAAGGTGGTTTTGGTCAACCTCTACTGTGTGCTGACTGACCAACACGCAGTTAATACAGGGCTACTTACTGCCTCCTAACTAGAAGAAACTAAGGGGATCTTTTAGGAAAGATTAGCTGGAGTTATCTGCAGCAGGGACCATAGGAATAAAATGGGACCTGCTGCAGGTAACTCGAGCTAACCATTAGTAAAAGACCTGCTACGTGCCTTCCTACTAACTGCAACCTGATTACCACACACTAATGCAAATGTTAGCACATAAACTCCAGTGGAAAATGTTGGGCACACCTCCAAGAGTTGCTACTTTAGACTTGCATTTACTGCAAGTTCATTTTCTACATTAAGCTGCAGTAACTGTAACATCTAACACACTTTAGTAAAAGAACCCCTTGGGTTTGGGGGAAAGCAGTTTTTCCCTTTGGGAGAAAGAGGAAGATGGGCTTCTGCAAAGGACTGAGGCCCTGATGCTGTAAGATAACTGGGCATTTAAACTGGTTTTAGCCAGTTCAGCGTGCAAGTTATTGTGTGCCTAATGCACAGAAGGTTTTGACACTGCTTTTACTGTTCATGGATGTGGTGACCAAAGATTCTATACAAACAAGCTTGTTAGTATTAAAATGTGATGTAAATAAGGCTAATAGGATTTCCTCCAATACTCGGACAAACAGTGTAGAAAACCTTCCCTGCCCTAATGAGTAACAGGGCTGCTGAGGGGGGGGGGGGGGGGGGGGGGGGGGAATTCCCTGGGCTCAGCCTCCAAGGGGGGGGGCCTAGCACTGGGATCTGTCTCTCTCCTGTCAGGACCTGGGTAATACTGTTAATGCAATAACCCAGCCCCAGCACACAGGAGCAGGAGAGAGACAGATCCCAGCGCTAGGTCCCTCTTAGAGGCCAGGGAGGAGCAGCAGATGCATTGACACAGGAAGGTAGGGAGCAGGAGGCTGTGGCAGCAGCTGCATCCTGAATGGGAGGGGGGGGGGGGGGGTAACTGCTGTGTCTCAAATGGAGGAGCCATCTCTGTCTCTTAGTAGCCCTGACGACAAATACCTATTGCCAGCTCCGAGCAGGGGTTAGGGTGAGTGTGCAGAGTTACACAGGAGTCTCTGGTCTTAGAGGGAGGGATGGAAACAGCTGATCTTTGAGTAATCTCAGGGGTCCCCCACCAATCTCTATTTCCTGATGCTATAGCTCTGTGTGCAGCTCTGCAGTTTCTGCAACTGGTTTCTGGTGTCGTCTCCAGTGTTACTTTGTTTTTGTTTTTTTTTAAACTTTTTTTTACTTGTATATTTATACATTTTTCCTGTCTGGTTGACTTTCTGCCCAGGGTTTTCACTCCAGAGACCACAGCTGTTACCTCTTGACTGAGCTGTTACCTCTTGACTGGGCATGTGCAGAACTGCACATGCCCAGCATGCCTGGCGCATACCCTCATGCTCTTGTGCGTATGCGCCAGACACGCTCCTCCACTTTTAACTTCCAGTGTGCATATAATTTGCATGCTGTTAGTGTTGAGCATTGTGCGGTAAGTTTCCTTTGGTGTCCAGGCCAGTGTTTCCCGGTGTTGTTCCCTACAACACTAGAATTCTGAGCATCTGGGCCTGACAGTCTTCTGTTAAAACTGTTACAGCTGCTTACTATCTGTAGACTAAAGTTGAGAGGATGATGGGGGTGGCGTGGGGATTATGTCCCCTACTCTCTTCAGGAGTACAGCAAGCCACATTGGGTTGATGCATACTGGTTTTGCACAATCATCAATGCCATTATTAAAATTTCCTGTGGGTATATTCAGATGTTCACTACACCTCTTCTCAGGAAATCTCAACTACCCCAACTTGACATTTCGTCCTTTAGATTGTAAGCTCTTCTGAGAAGGGACCGTCCTTATTCATTAATTTGTACAGTGCTGCGTAACCCTAGTAGCGCTCTAGAAATGTTAAGTAGTAGTAGTAGTAGTAGTATGTTAGTGTTATCAGTTCAGTATTATTCCACAGTGCCCGATGTGCTCTTACCACCATTTCTTTAAAGGAAGGACTTCAATCAGAACCAAGCTCAGGATTATGAAACTTTCTCCTAGGCAGTGGACTAGGGCCATGGCTTTACCAGCTTTGCACTGCATGACCATTAGCAACCAGGAGTAAACTATCCAGTTAGCTATGCAGATATGCACTGAATATCAGCCATAAATGGAGAGCTTCCAGGTGCCACCAAATATTCAGTTGACCGCCATTGGCTGAATATTGACTGGTTGGTTAATATAGGTAGAACTTTTGAAACGTTTTGCTATTTTGTATAGCAAAAGAGCAATTACAACGGACAGTGGAACTCAAGGTGTGATAGTGGCACCTTGTGGTCAAATGATATATTGCAGCTATTTAAATATATATCCTATACAGCAGGGCAGTGCTGTTCAACCTTGTTTTTATTTCACAACACACATTTCAATTTGCTCAGTACTTGTGGTATACCAATCCAAATACAACCCATTTTTCATCTCACCCCTTTCTTACCTGCATGATCCTGTCTCTCTCACTCCTTCTTCCTTTGATCTTCTCATTCTCTTCTCACCCCAGTCCTCTTCTCTAATTCCTTCATTTTCTCTCTCCATCCCTCTGATCCCTTTTCCTTCTCAATATCCCCTCGTACTCTATTATTTCTCCATCCTCATTACTTCATTCTTTCTCCTTCATCATTCTCCTTTCCCCCATGTGATTATCGTATGAGCCATGGCTCAAAATATGTATAAAGGCTTATTTTTACCTAATATTTTCTTTTTATTGTTTTGTGATACAACATATTTTTGGCCCTACAATTTAATTCTACCTAATATTTCAGGAGACTTCATAAAATTAGAACAAATAGAAAATAGCAAAGAACAACAGTTGGCTCTTACAGTATACTCACTCATTCATCATATCATCTCTTTCTGGTTCATCTTGCCTCAGGGTTCATGAATCTAGGCTTGCAAGATAAGCATTTAAGAATTACCTGGGCTGACACTTCCGCAGTCTGAATCTTCTCTTTCTATTGGTTATTTCAACCCCCCTCCCCCGGTCATTTACCTCCATAAACGGGACTGAAAAAGCCAATTTCTTTACCTGCATTTCTTACACTCTAGCCAGCCACTCTGACATGGATGGAGGAAACACAAGTTTCTGTCTTGCCACAGTACAGCACTTTATGATCACTATCAGCTGCCCTATCAATTTGGCCCTGCTGGCATGGACTGTTGGAACTGTGGAATAAACTGGGGGGGGGGGGGGGGGCAGGACAGATCCACCTGCAGAGAGCCCTGGATAATCCCTTTGATTTGTCTCTAAAACCCTTCTATCACTGTATATGCCCATCCCATGGGGGTTCCTACATTCCCACACCCTCTCCAGCAGATGCCCTCAACTCTGGGATAAATTTGTTTTATTGTAGAAGGCATGAGGTACCGCCAATATAACACTTTATACTCATTCTCTAATGTTCTGGTGTAGACAGATGTTTTTGATATGTTTACTTGGATCACCATCCATTGAGCTTCCATTATCTGGATACCTAGATCTTGCTGCTAAACTTCAATAAACTTACGCTATGCATACGCTGGCCGATTTTCAAAACGATTTAAATGAGCTAAAATTGCTTACTGCTGCCTAAGAGGGGATATTCAATGATAGTGCCACTGAATATCCCCATGAACCACCCAACAAAAAAGGGGCTGGTAAGGGGCAGCACTGGGGCTGATATTAGGGAGGAGCTGGGGGTTGCTGTGGGTGCTGGCAATATTAGTACATAAGTACATAAATACATAAGCACCGCCATACTGGGAAAAGACCAAGGGTCCATCAAGCCCAACATCCTGTCTCTGACAGCGGCCAATCCAGGCTTCAAGAACCCGGCAGCCCCCCCCCCCCCCAAAAGAACTCACATAGTTAAGGGCCCTGTTTACTTAGCTGCATTAAAGGCGTATTAGCATTTTTAACACATGTTAACTATGTATGTGCGTTAACCATCTATGCGCCTACAATATCATTATAGGTGCCTACACAGCGTGCACGCTAATTGTAGGTGCGTTAAAAATGCCAACGTGTCTTAGTAAACAGGGCCCTAAGTGGGTAAATTTAGGACAGCTCAAAAGCTGTCCTAAATTAAGCGGCCTAGCTATGCCAGCCCAGCAATAAGTATCAGCTGGGACACATATAAATTTTTAAATGTTTTTAGAGCCCCACTTATCCCCTTCCCCTCTCTCTCTCCAACCCCCTCCTCCAGCCCGCAAGAATGCAACTTTGTCCCCTTCTTGGAAACATCGCCTCCCACCACTAGACAAGCCAGAAATATAGTCAGACACTGGTCATGTAATCCACAGTAGGCAATACCAACACAACAAATCTTCACCTGTGCTACCTCAATGATCCCTCCAAACTTTTTAGTTTTGGGTTGTAATTGTTTGTTTATTTATGTGGGAGAAAAAACTTCAGAGGCCTACAAATAAAGGGTCATGCTCGTGCCTCTTGCACGGAAACGTTTGTCTTTCATCAGTCTAAAAACTTCCACTTTTTAAATTTCAGTAAATGCAATACTTTCAAAAACATAACTTCTTACTTGTGGCGATTTAAACTTGAACAATGCAAAAATACAAGCACTTATCTTTATGTGCCCTCCTCAGGGGCCCAGTGCTTTCTCCACTTTATCCACCACAACTGTTTTCTGAAAACAAAAACAATTAACTCATAAATTCCAAATCTTAACAGGATCTTCACCATTCGTGGTTCACATTATTCACAAAACCTTTCAAAATGGCTCTGAAGACACCTACAATTGATTTAAATACTTCCTGATGACATCTGAGAGAATGGCAAGCTGTTTTTCAAGCGAGTGGAGTGACAACTGGAGTTGTGCAAAAAAGTGTTACTGTCATTGGGTTTTTCAAAAATTTCGGTAACAAACCTGCCATGTTCAATTCTAACACTAACATCTAAAAAAATATATCTCTGTGATGGAATGTTGTTCTGAGAATTGAATACATTCATTGCAACCATTTAGCCATGCTAAACATGTATCCTACCTCCACATTATAGAGTCCATGAGTGTAACTCAAGTCAACAGGGGCCACCACCAATTGCTCTAACTCAACCCACTGAGTTTTTTTTAACTTACAATTTTGTTTTTAATTTATAACCAAAGATGTAGCACTAGCAGTTTCAAACTTGTATAGGCAACCATTGCTTATGCATTTTCACAAATTGTACTCTTTTCTCCATTGCATTACTCAATCAAATGTATGCAGGAATGATGCAGTTTCTCAAATAAATCATCTAGTATAGTGCATGGCACAGGCAAAAACAAGTACATCAAATGTGGAGCTACATTCATTTTTATGACATTGATTCTGGTGTTAAGAGACTTTGATAAGAACATCCATTTACATAAATCTTCCTTGTTTTTAGCATTTTGGGATAGTGTGATTTATATAACAATGACACACATGAGCGGAGTATTACCCCTAAGTACCTCATCCCCTGAGGTTGCCAAATGAATGGGACCACTGACTGTAGCCCCTGAATTTTAGAGTTTGGAATATTTATCAGCATTATTATTGACAGTTTCATTCAGCTTATAACCTGAGATACAACTATATTGTTTACAAGTAGTCATGAACACTGGTCATCGCATCTCAAAAAAGATATAATGGAATTAGAAAAGGTACAGAGAAGGGCGACAAAAATGATAAAGGGGATGGGATGACTTCCCTATGAGGAAAGGCTGAAACAGCTTGGGCCCTTCAGCTTGGAGAAAAGACGGCTGAGGGGAGATATGATAGAGGTATATAAAATACTGAGTGGAGTGGAACGGGTAGATGTGAATTGCTAGTTTACTCTTTCCAAAAATACTAGGACTAGGGAGCATGCAATGATGCTACAAAGTAGTACATTTAAAACAAACTGGAGAAAATGTTTCTTCACTCAACGTGTATTTAAACTCTGGAATTTGTTGCCTAAGAATGTGGTAGAAGCAGTTAGCTTAGCGGGGTTTAAAAAAGGTTTGGCTAGCTTCCTAAAAGAAAAGTCCATAAGCCATTATTAAAACGGACTTGAGAAAAGCCACTGCTTAGTTCTGGGATAAGCAGCATAAAATGTATTGTACTGTTTTGGGATCTTGCCAGGTATTTGTGTCCAGGATTGGCCACTGTTGGAAACAGGATGCTGGGCTTGATGGACCTTTGGTCTGTCCCAGTATGGCAACATTTATATACTTATGTAGTTATGTAGAAGGGCAGTGTTAATGGGCTAGCCATAGTGGACTAGATGCTATATAATCACGCCTAAAAATTCAGAGCCAAAATGAATTAAACCTAAGCGCATTCTAAGAAGTATGCCTTAATTTGGGCATGCTTTATAGAATAAGCTTAACTTTCTGCTTGGTTTATTGAATATGCTGAGCGCTGGTCTGCGTGACAAAATTTAGTCACAGGCAGTTATGTCAAGTAAAACCGGTACAAATGCAAATGCCTAAATTACGCGCAGACCGGGTGTATTCTATAACCACGCGCATAGATTTTAGAAACACTCATAACCCATCCATTCCAAAACAATAGCCATGTTCTCTTTTCAACTATGCAACTGAGAATTTACACGTGGCACATTGTAGAAGTTCTGCATACAAATTCTAATTAATGCCGATTAGTGTCAATAATTACTTGTTAATTGGCAATTATCAGCACTGTTTGGCTTGTTAACCAATTAGGTTATGCACATTGTTATGGAATACACTTCAATTTCTGAGTGGAAATCTCATAGTAACGTAGTAATTGACGGCAGATAAAGACCTGCATGGTCCATCCAGTCTGCCCAATAAGATAAACTCATGTTACTTTATATGTATACCAGAGTTTGATTTGTCCTTGCCTTTCTCAGGGCACAGACCATAGAAGTCTGCCCAGTACTCTTCTTATACTAAGTTCTGAAGCTAATGTTGAAAACCCTTAAAATTTACACTCCAGCCCATCCCTATCTATTCAGTCACGATCAGGGCATAGACCGTAGAAGTCTGGCCAGCTCCTGTTTTGTTTCCCCAATTACCGGCGTCACCACCCAATCTCCGCTAAGATTCCCTTTGTGTTTATCGCATGCAAGTTTGAATTCCATTACCGTTTTCATCTCCACCACCACCTCCTGCGGGAGGGCATTCCGCATATCCACCACCCTCTCCGTGAAAAAATACTTCCTGACCTTAGTCCTGAGTCTGCCCCCCTTCAACCTCAATTCATGTCCTCTAGTTCTACTGCCTTCCCGTCTCTGGAAAAGGTTCATTTGCGGATTAATACCTTTTAAATATTTGAACGTCTGTATCATGTCACCCCTGTTTCTCCTTTCCTCCAAGGTATACATGTTCAGGTCAGCAAGTCTCTCCTCGTATGGTTTGCAAGGCAAATCTCAGTGCAATATATCGACTCTGGGGGAGTATCCTTTCAAACCTTAGCATAAAATGTAGTCCATAGGAATGTGTATATGTAAGAGTGCATTTGGGCCTTAAGAATATAGGGGCCCTTATGCTAAACCATATGAAGTTCTAACACGCACTTAGCATGGGAAAAAAGGCTTCCTGGAAAATGTGTTAAAAATGTAGCGGTAATTTGCCTGTCAGCATGTGCGAATTATGCGCTATTTAATTTCTGAAACATTTTTTCAGGAAGGGATGTGTCACGGGTGGGGAATGGGCTTGGTAGTGTTATGTAGCAAGTGATTTCACATTAGCACATGATATCTGGATAGCACTCATGTTTTTTTTCAAGCCCACAGGCTAATGGAAAAATTAGTGCGGGACCTGGAAAAAGTATATTTAAAATGGCCTCAGTACTGCCGTGTTAAACATAGGTGTAGTGTGTGGAAAATTCCCACGCTAGTACGTGGTAAACCCAGAACTGCCGTGACTTAGTAAAATAAGAACATAAGCATAAGTATTGCCACACTGGGACAGACTGAAGGTCCATCAAGCCCAGTATCCTGTTTTCAACAGTGGCCAATCCAGATCACAAGTACCTGGTAAGATCCCAGAACAGTAAAAAGAGATTTAAGAAATAAGCACTGGATTTTCCTAATGGCCCCTTAGGAGGAGATTCTATATATGGCGCCTAAAAAAAAAATCAGCATTGAAATCAGTGCCGACTAGATTTAGGTGCCGATTATAAAATGCGCTTAGTTGATATCTCAGCGCCTAAATCTACATGCATCCATTTACACCAACGAAAACGTGGTGTAAATTTCAGAATGCCCAGGAAATGCCCCTTTCCCCACCCATAACCATGCCCCTTTTTGCCTGCATGCATTAGAAGTTTGGCGCACATCATTACAGAATACGCTTAGCGAGTTGCGCACCTACATTTTCCAATTACTGCTCATTATTGCTTGTTAAGTGCTATTATCAGAACTCATTAGCTTGTTAAGCCAATCAAGTTATGTGCATTGTTAAGGAATCCATGCCGATTTTGGCGCAGATCTCTAGGCACGCTATAAAGAATCTGGGGGTTAATGACTGCTAAATGAATTTAATGCATGTTAGCCTATCAATTAATGTGCATTAGCTGATCAGCACATGCTGAAATGTTATAATGCATGTTAATATATGAATGAGGTTTAGTATGGCAGTGAGGGAGGGTAAATGGGTAGTGTGGATGGGAGGGAGGGAGGAGGGAGGGTATAAAGCAGCATAACATAATGTCCAGGAGGATACAGTACAAATTAGCGGTTACTGTGGTAATTGATGAATGATGAAACAGGGTATAAGGTTGGGGGTTGGGGGGAGGGGGGTAAGGAGGAGAGGGTGTTAATGGTTGGAATACATGAGGAGAACACTGTATAAATACAAACTATTATTTTTGTTGCGTTTATTCTCAATAAAAAAGATTTAAACATAATGTATGTTAAATTTTTTTAAATGAAAACAAAATTGTGAAGCAAACTGAAAACAACTCCAAAAATTATGAAAAAAAAATGCACAAACAAGGAAAAATGAACCAAACATCTGTGCCTTGTGCATATCCATAGTATTCAGTCATCATGAGATAGTTACTGTTCTGTCCATAATCCTTAGCTCTAAACTGAGTACATTTGTATGATATAGATTTGGACTCCAGAGTTTCTGGATTTCTAGTTTGGATTTCTGAAAACATCCCTCGGGGTAGAATTCTCTGCTGCCATCATCTTAAATGCTGGATATTCCATGAAGCTTCCAGCCCCGTTCCAGATGTCAGCTGCTGATGCAGAGACTATCTTGTCCCTTTGTTTTGCACCTATTAATTATTAACAGCTGAATACATATTACAAAGTATTCATGCAAGAAGCAGCGCACTGGGAAACCCTGGGAGAGATTTCCATCTGAAAAACATGCTTTGAAAGGTTATGGTGTTGAATGTGGCTTTTGTTTGCTGACGTACATGAAAAATGAAGAGCTGCATCCGTGTGGTTTGGGCCATCCTTCTGCTTTCCATTATAGATCCTATGAGGTGCACACAAAGGCAGAGATACCCTAGGCATAGCAGCGGTAAGTTGGTATTTTTATCTGGCCTTTTTTATTCTCATTTTCAAATAAAACATAAGAAGGGCTGATTAAAACAAATATAATGAATGTGCATTATTCACGCTTGTGAGCAGTTTTTCTTAAAGAAAAAAAAACTGCTCACAAGTGTGAATAATGCACAAGTCAATTTATTAAAATTTTCGAAAGGTACAATAGTAATCAAAGTTACAGAACATAAGTAAAAATACAAATAATGTCAACAATATTTCACATCCACAGCTTATATCATATAATTATGAAATAACTAGTAAAAGAGGCCTGTTTCTGGAGCAAATGAAACGGGCGCTAGCAAGGTTTTCCTCCCCAACACCCCTCTTCTCCCTCCCTCCCTACCTACCTACCTACCTACCGACCCCTTCGTCATTCTGATGCCACTGCTCCGCAGCTCCTGAACGCACCGTACGCCATTGCTCCACCCTTGTTGTGTGACGCCATTGCTCCGCCCTCGATGTCATCATGTTTGACGCGAGGGCGGGGCCTCGAGACGGCGATTTCGGTGGCTTCACCACCACGAACCCTTCGAACCCGTTTTGATGACGGAAGTGACGTCAGTGTCCTCAGAACGCTGAAGGTGAGTTTTATTATATAAGATAGCACTGCCTAACTAGAGAGATGAAACCACTTGGTCAAATACATTAGAACAAAAAGCTTTAAGAGGTTCCCACATTTTTAGAAAGGTAGAGATATGATTGGCTTTTTCAGCTAGATGAGATTCATATCTCTATATAAGGCACACTGAATTCCACCAAAAAGCATATGATACCTTTGTTTTATCTTTCCACTCACTTAATATAGTTTTCAGAGTAAGTGAAAGCAGAGCATCAAATAGCTTATGGTGCTCAGGAGGCACATGTTCTTGACAGACAAGTGATCAGGAAATTACAATTTTGTAGGTTAAAGGAGTTGAAAATATAAATATCTTAGATATTCTATGCCAAAACAAATTCCAGAATAACTGTAAATTGGGACAGGAGAAGAACATATGTTCTGTAGTGCCTACTGGACCAGCATAAATTAGAAGATTATTAATTCTGGTTTGCTTAACCAGGGTCCAAGAGATTTTATGCAAAATAAAAAATAAAGATTGCAATAAAGAGGCTGAGGCTACTGGTCTATTAGATTTAGACCAAAACAAGGACCATGTTTTTCTGTAAGAGGAACTGTGAATTCTTCAGACCATAGATGTTGTAGTGTGGAGTTACAGTCATCATAAGTAGAGATAAACAAATCATAGTACAGAGAAGCAGAGCTACATAGTAGCAATGCATCAGTGAAAATTTGGAACTCTTCTGGTAGAGTAGTATCAAGGTTAGAAATCAGTAAGTGAGAGCCAATTGCAGATCTAACCTGAAGATAATTAAAAAAATTAGGAATTAGGGAGAGAGAATTTAGAGTGAAGTGTATCAAATGCAGAGAAATATCTCTCCTTTATAACATCAGAAACATTTACCCCTTTGTTTACTAAGCTGCACTGGTGGCTGGTGGTGTGCTAATGTGGACACAGCCCATTCACTTTGAATAGGGTGTGTTGGCGTTGCTGTGCGGCAGCCACTGGCACAGCTTAGTAAACAAGGGGGTTAGTATGCGCAACAAACACCAGTCTGACCACATTATGGATGATTTATTTATAACTATATAAGGATTTCCATATAGGAGCATAGATGGTGTGCATTATAGGATGTTTCTGTCATTTGTATAAGTGCCTAATAGTTAACAAAGTGGTATGCCTAACATTATGATCATTAAGGGATTTAAAACCATTAGATCCCATTCTACTACTACTACTACTTATCATTTCTATAGCGCTACTAGACGTACGCAGCGCAGTACATTTGAACATGAAGAGACAGTCCCTGCTCGACAGAGCTTACAATCTAATTAGGACAGACAAACAGAACAAACAAGAGATAAGGGAATATTAAAGTGAGGATGATAAAATAAGGGTTCTGAACAAGTGAATAAAAGTTGGGAGTTAAAAGCAGCATCAAAAAGGTGGGCTTTTAGCTTAGATTTGAAGATGGCCAGAGATGGAGCTTGATGTACCGGCTCAGGAAGTCTATTCCAGGCATAAGGTGCAGCAAGATAAAAGGAACGGAGTCTGGAGTTAGCAGTGGAGGAGAAGGGTGCAGATAAGAGAGATTCTAGATTTCAAGGGTATAGGATAAGACAACTGTTTTTCCAATTGTAACCAAACAGGAGAAGAATGATCCGTATTATCACTCATCTACCAGGCAGCAGCTCTTAGGAGGCAGGCCTGATTATACAATTCAAAGTCAGGGAATCTAACCCCATCTTTGGATTTGTTGGCTTTAAGATTTCTAAGACCAATACACCCGCTCCGTGCCTAATACAGGCATCAGGATTTACGCCAAGTAAAACATGGCCTAAATGGACACAAACACATTTGCTCACATGGAGAGGCGATTGGCATATTAAAAATACCACATGGAAATTTAAGCCTATTCTATAATTGTAAGCGTAATTTAGAGAATACGTTTAGGCGTATTTTTGTTCTGCATGGATTTTTCAGGCACCATATATAGAATCTAGCCCTAAGTGCTGTTATATAATAAAGACAGCCTCAGTCTAAAGCGAGCTGCTCCTTCTCGTTTTCGCAGTAAAGCAAATTCACATGTGAAGATGTAGAACTAACTTAAATGGGCTAGAATAGGCTCTGAAAGTTCTGTTACTAAAAATTTATTTTATTTTATTTATTTATTTGCATTTGTATCCCACATTTTCCCACCTATTTGCGGGCTCAGTGTGGCTTACATGTAATACGATTATGGATTACATTATGAAGAGTTATGGGAAGACAGAGTAAATTCTGGATATCATTTGGGAATAGAACAGCGGAATATAACAGTGGTGAGTTGAGAAGGGGACAAAACAGTATCAGGGGAACATAAAGGTCAAACAATTTTATCTGTGGGTGGGGTTTTAAGAGTGGTGAAGATACGGGAAAAGAGAAATTCAGAAGAGAGTGTATTGGTGCGTATCTATTAGTTTGTATGGACTTCATGTGTTTTGATCCTTGCCGTAGATTTTCTCAAAGAGATAAGTCTTCAGTAGTTTGCGGAAGTCGGTCAGTTCGTAGATCGTTTTCAGGTTGCATGGTAGTGTATTCCAGAGTTGTGCACTCATGTATGCGAAGGTTGATCTGTGCAGTACTTTGTATTTTATGCCTTAGTCAGACCTACAAATTTAAGTGATCACCACGCCAAAAAGGAATGGGGAGGGAGGGGGAGGGAGACAGATGAAAAACTCAAAGGTATGTATGGAGCACTCATAACAAAAAGTTCAAAGGCATATATTCTATTAACCAAATAATGTGCAGGCTTACCACAAGCTACAACGGAACTGCTGCCGGGGCAACCGGCCGCCAGCGGTAGTTCTAGGTTGAGCGTGCACCATTTCTGGTGCTCCCTGGAAATTATTTTTGTCTAGCTTGGTGCTAACCCAGCAGTAATTGAGCATCGCCATGTGCTGCCCGGTTACCGCTGGGTTACCACGGGAGCCTTTACCGCCACCTCAGTGGGTGGTGATATGTGCTCCCTGCCACATGGCCATGCGGTAAGAGTTATCTTACAGCATGGCCATTTTTTGGGCTTTTTACCCACTGTGGTAAAAAGGGCCTTGGCATGTGGGAAAACAGCTACCGCAGAACCATTTTCCCCTCAGCTTATTAAAAGGATCCCTAACAATCTATGGTCCATGAGGGAATATATATACCAAGCTGCGGCAAAAGGGGGCTGGCATCAGTGTGTGTTTTACACGCATGCTGAGGCCCCCTTTTACCGCAGCTGGCAAAAAGGGAAGTCTCATTTTCCTACAGGAAATGGCCACACGGCAAGTAAAGCACTTGCCACATGGCCATTTTGGGGGGGGGGGGGGTGCTCTTACTGCCACACATTGAGGTGGTGGTAAGGGCTCCATGTTAACCCGGTGGTAACTGGGCAGCGTGTGCCACTGCCCGATTACCACTGAGTACACTCTGGCATTACAAAAATAAATACATTTTTGTAGCACCAGAAATGACAGCACGCTAGGGGTGGGAAGTACCACTGGGCTGCTGTGGTAGCCTGGCAGTACTTCCTCTATAGCGGGCAGTAAGCTTGCGTTGGGCTTACCGCCGCTTAGTAAAAGGAGCCCACCATGTTTGAGAAAAGGGAATTGGGGAAAACAAAAGGGATGGGAAGAGAAAACGAAGAAACAGAACTAGAGAGGGAGAACCCAGGGGGAAAAAAGGGATGAGAGAAGGGGAAAGGGAAGAAAAGGAAGGAAGGGAAGGGAGAAGGATATTGTCAATTTGTACGTAGCCAATTTTAAATGATCCTCTTTACAAGATCATCCCTTTAAGGGCAATATTTGTTTTTACAAAAAGTATATTTATGATATCTTTCTCCTTTGGCAAAGTAATCTTGACAGGCTCAATGAGTTTTTATTGTGGTTTAACACAAGGGAAAGTGCAATACAGCAACAGTGAAATCAATTACTTAGACATTCTCATTAGAAAGGATACCTATTATTTCACTGCTTCCATTTATAAAAAAAAATCTACAGATAGGAATGTTTACCTTCATTATACCAGTTTCCATAATAAGAACCTCAAAAGGAATCTACCATATTGCCAGTTTCTACAGCTAAAACGATTATATTCAGATTAGAATGAGTTTACCAAACAAGCAAACATGATGGCAGCCAGATTTGGGAATAGTGATTATCCTAGGAAGGCATACAAGATGGATATTTCAAAGTGAAAGCTCAAAAGAAAATGTTCCACACAATGTGGAAACTCAAATGCGTAAGACAATTTTTCCTGAGGGAAACATTTCACACCATGATTCAAACAATGGTATTATCCCACGTTGATTACTGCAACGGAATATATGCAGGATGCAAAGAACAAATCCTAAGAAAACTTCAAACTGCTCAGAACACAGCAGCCAGGCTCATCTACGGCAAAACACGATTTGAAAGCGCAAAACCCCTTTGTGAAAAACTACACTGGCTACCTATAAAAGAACGCATATCCTTCAAGATTTGCACTATGGTGTATAAAATCATCCACGGCCTAGCTGCAGGTTACATGACTGAACTGATCAATCTACCTACTAGAAACAGAACTGAATCAGCAAGGACATACCTAAACCTCCCCAAGATGCAAAAGACTGAAATACAAATCAACATATGCGTCCGGTTTCTCCTACATATGCACACAGCTCTGAAAGGCACTACCAAAAGACATGAAAACCATGAACAATCTTCTAAACTTCAGAAAAAACCTAAAGACTCACCTTTTCAGAAAGGCATACCTCATAGATCCAACATAGTCATCAAAAAATGAAAGACAGCACCGAAAATAGGAAATGAACAACACCTAATCCTCTGCATCAGGATCCCACTCCTTGCTATCTGCTTGGGACGGTCCTTAATTGATCTATTCTACTATATTTCACACTTTGTAATTGCTTACCCCGGGGTCCACAACTACCTCTTCAAAATTATGTAAGCCACATTGAACCTATAAATGGGTGGGAAAATGTGGGATACAAATAAAATAAATAAATAAAATAAAATGGAGAGACAATATTGCAGGAATATACATTTAGACTTAACCTGAATCTTGTCTGCACCTTAAGATATGAGAAAACAAGAAGGCAAACAATCTACTAGGTTCAACATGGAACAGAAAGAGAAGCAGGCCTTGTCAAGAAAAAAAACAGTCTTTATATTGGTTCTTCAATATTCCCAGGATTCAAAACAGGTGCCCAAAATGACCATGTTTCGTCAAACTCTGGCTGCGTCAGGAGCAAGGAAAACCAGCTGGTGTGCAAACTTAAATGTCATCAAAACTGGTAACAAGGGTGTCTCCTCCTTGGTCAGGTTGAAACAGAAAGGTTCTTTTCCTGTTGTTTCAGCCTAAAACTTACATGGGAAATGTTGCTGATGTTTCCAGTAATAAAACGAGTCAACCTTTAATTTACTGCATGATTTTATGTCAACTCATTTATTAAAGGTTTTTTAAGACATAATTTTGACTATACCCTGGTCCTTGGTCATCTCCACTGTCCAGCTGCTGCTCTTGTCTCATGGAGATTTGTCCCTCTTTTTTGCATGTATTAGGCTAATGTTTCCCAGTGTCATTTCAAATGAATACACATCCCTAGTACAAAACAGGTATTTAAGCCATGATTCTTTCATTCTCACTGAATGCTATCAGACTCCAATGGTCAATCTTGCAATTGTGCCCTTACAGGTGAAAACAGAGGAAATACTGGTTGTGAATTGTCTCAGAAGACTGATGTTGCCTTCAGACTCCAGTAAGTTATTATTTTTGTCAAAGTGCAAATGACTGTAAAACAACAGAGGTTCTATGAAGCTCCAAAAATCCCTCTGTTTGTTGGCTTTATTGAGTCTTGTTTCTATTTTTTCTTACATTTCTGTATTTCAGGGGATGCTACGGCTGCATTGGATCTTAGCTAGATGCAGGAGATTCAACTGGGTGACCTTTTGACGTTCCTGTTTACCCAGTCTTTCATTGATTCTAGTTCTTTTTAGGATGATGTCGGGCAACGAAAGAGCTAATTATAAAGTATATTTGCAGGATTAAAGTGCAGTGCAATCTTATTATGAAATATGTTTATTGAGTACTAATTTTTATTTCTTTTTGCAGTACTCTTGTGTATTATAGTCAAAGATTAGTGTTCAACACGCTAAAAGACATGAACAGATTGTTGGATCAACTCAAGTCATTTGTTTCTAGCTGCTGCTCAGAGAATGCGGAGCCTGAATGTTTTCTGAGTGAGGTATGGCATGGCACCGATACTTTTAATCTGTGTTATCGGAAATGATGCATATTATAACATGTTGGGAGACTTTCAATTACTTGTGCATCTCCTGTACCCCTTTAACATCTTACAAGAAGGGGTCACATCCAAGAGCTGTTGGGCCATCAGGCAATCCAGGTTTCTTTAGATAGAGGGGTTTGCTTCAGGGCCCCTAGGGCTAGGGATACATTCCTGGGGCTTTGACCCCAAAACAACTCCGCAGTAGATTATGTTGCTCCAAAATAAAAACAGAGTTACTGAATAGTGATAAATTGATAAAAACCCACAGTTTCTTTGGATGATATCCATAAATCAATTCATCACTTAGGTGCCCTTTTACTAAGCCGCTTAAGCGCCTACACGCGTCCAGTGCGTGCCAGTTTGGAGTTACCGCCCAGCTACCGCTTGGCCCGGGCAGTAGTTTCATGATAAGTTAAAGTTTTTTCATTATAAGTTCTTTTGGATCCAGTATTCCTGAGAAGTTTTTAGCAAGATAAGAATTGAGTAAAAGGTTTTTTATGCCGATGAAGAAAGTTGACCCATGTTGTTTCCTCCTTATCCCATAAATAATTATATTGGGTGGAGGTTTGGGCACAGAGGCTTTTTCCCTTTCTCATTATTATGGTCTTGCATCTCACAGGAATTTATTAGTACAGGAAGTACTTTGTAGTTCACATCAAGAGAGGTTGATTTTGTTGTGTAGTTGTGATACTCTCTGGTCCTCCTGTTTATTTATCTTTATGAGAAAGTTAACCAGTTTAGACAGTCTCTTTGCATCTATTTTCTCCTTCTCCACCAAATTTGAATAATACTGTTGCCTAACTTGTTTTATTTGATGTTTTATTGATCCAACATTTTTCTCTACTTAGATTTATTTCCTCAGTTCTATTTCTTTTGCTTGTCACCCCTTCAGAATGGGAAT
Source organism: Microcaecilia unicolor (assembly GCF_901765095.1). Lineage (NCBI taxonomy): Eukaryota > Metazoa > Chordata > Amphibia > Gymnophiona > Siphonopidae > Microcaecilia > Microcaecilia unicolor. Next base: position 399,374,903 of record NC_044032.1, on the reverse strand, counting down.
TCGCATGACCTCATGTACATGCAATATCTGTTGAGGGCTGATCTTTTTGCAGCTTCCATGTTTTGATTTTCAGTTACAAAATGCACCGTTAAAAGCTGTGTGCATTTTACCTTACGTCTGTCTACTCATGCCACATTACATTGGCTTATAACCTAAGAAAAAAAACTATCAACAGTCCTTCACTGTTTCATGCATTATTATTCCTCATCCATAGTTGCAGTTATATATTTTCTTCTTCACAGAAATACATTTTCCAGGCCAGAATTTGTGGTGATTCCATATCTCAATCCAAAAATAGAGCAGCCGCTCTCTGCTGTGGAAAGATATCCTTAGAAAGAGAAATGTGCTTCAGGGATCTGCAAAACAAGCCACCAATTAAACTGCCTCCGCTAGCAGACCATTTCAGTCATGCGGAGGAATGCCTCGCTTTCACCGCAGACAGCCAGTTGTTTGTAGAAAGGTATGGGGGTTCTGAGATTTAACTTACAAGATAAATAAGTAAAGTTCTGAAAAGAAAACAGGAGCTGTGCAGTCTTGAAAGCATGTATTCAGGAACTTCTGTGGTTTGTTCTCACGCCAGACCTGCGGCAACTTCGCTTCCTGCAGAAAAGTGAAGGTGACCTAGAGCAGCAGTGTTGCAGATCTGGGAATTAAAGTGCTGGCAGCAGGGAGCACAAATGAAGTTGTTCTGCTCTCTCTACACCCCCTCTTCCTTCTGCTTGCCCTGGGCTTGTGTGTGGTCTGTTGCTGCAGGGACAGAAGGGGACAAAGCAGATTCAGTGCAACACCTTTTTGTGCCGCATATGTGGAGCAAGAGGAAAAGGAGAGGAGCAGCAGCATAAATCTAATAGCACTATAGAAATGATAAGTAATAGGAGGGAAGACAAGAGAGATGGGGGCGAGAGGGACGTGCACATGTTTGAAACAAATAGGGAGTTTCAACGACATCTTCCATGCCACTTCATGCTGCTTTTAACCCAAAATGACAGGAAAAAAATCTGAAATTTTGGGGTTCCTCCTGTGTCATCAATAATGCATACTATTAGTCAGTAGGGAAAGGGGATGGGACTTGATATACCACCGTTCTATGTTTACAATCAAAGCGATTTACATGTTATATACAGGTACTTATTTTGTATCTGGGGCAATGGAGGGTTAAGTCACTTCCCCAGAGTCACAAGAAGCTGCAGTGGGAATTCAACCAGGTTCCCCTGGTTCTCAGGCCCAGGGGCATTGCCAGCAGTCCATTTTGGGAGGGGGGTCCAGAGGTGTAATGAGGGGGCCAGGTATTCTCTCCATCTTATCCCCCCCCCCCCCCGCCACCACTGTCATTGCCCCTGTTGGCCCCGCCATATTAAAGTTTACATTTGCTGGCTGAAGAATTCTCCTGTGTGAGTCCTGCCTGCGCTGCCAAAGCAATGCTCAAGTCAGTGGTGCATCAGTGGCTGAAGTGCGCCTGCTGACTGAAGTGTTGCTCCGACAGCATAGGAGATCTCTTTGGTATCCCCACCAGCTATTAAAGCAGAGGGGGCCTGAGCCAAAACAAGAGGTGAGAAAGGGGAGAAGGGAATGGTGGATAGGGAGACTAGAGTAGTTTCGAAAGCCTGGAGGGGAAAGCAAAAGAGGAAGAGAAATACTGCAGGAAGAAGAAAAGATCACGCACTCCACTAAGGACTAGGTCTAAAAATTTTCCTCCTCTTGATGGATCCTGTACCAGCTGCTCCATAAAGAATCCTTGATTTCGTCAAGGAATTTTACCTCCCTAGCATGCCCTGATGTTACATTTACCGAGTCAATATCGGGGTAATAGAAATCACCCATTATTATTGTGTTCCCCAGTTTGTTAGCCTCCCTAATTTCTCATAACATTTCTACATCTGTTTGTTCATCCTGGCCAGGTGGACAGTAGTACACTCTTATCACTTCCTTTTACCCTTTACTCATTGAATTTCAATCCATAGGGAATCCAAGATGTGTTCTGTGTGCTGCAGAATTTTTAGTCATGCAATGCTAACCCACCACCAATTTGATCCACCCTATCACTACAATATAATTTGTACCCTGGTATGACAGTGTCCCACTGGTTATCCTCCTTCCACCAGGTCTCAGAGATGCCTATTATATCTAATTTTTCATTTAGTGCAATATATTCTAACTGTCCCATCTTATTTTTTAGGCTTCTGGCATTTGCATATAGACGTTTCAAACTATGGGCCCTGTTTACTACGGCACATTAGCATTTTTAACGTGCCTACAATTAGCACGTGCGTTAACCATGTAGGCGCCTATAGGGATATTGTAGGTGCCTATACGGTTAACACGCATACATGTTTAACGTGCATTAAAGATGATAACTCGCTTATAACGCAGCTTAGTAAACAGGGCTCTATGTTCCTATTTACATCTTGCTCAGCAGCTGACAGTGTTAATTTGCAATCTTGAAAATCTGTCTGCTTTTATTTAAATACACCTGGTGTACTATGGTCTCTATTGCAACTTCACTGTTGGGAGACCCTATCTTCCCTGTTTTGGTGATATCTTTGAAAGATACCTTGTTCTGAACCATGCACTTTTGAATAACTGTCAGGCTTCCCCCAGTTTCTAGTTTAAAAGCTGCTGTATCTTCTTTTTAAATGCTAATGCCAGTAGCTTGATCCCACCCTGGTTAAGATGGAGCCCATCATTCCAGAATAGGTTCCCCTTTCCGTAGAATGTTGCCCAGTTCCTAAGAAATCTAAAACCCTCCTCCTTGCAACATCATTTCATCTACACATTGAGAGTCCAGAGCTCTGCCTGTCTCTTGGGCCCTGCATGTGGAATGGGGAGTACTTCTGAAAATGGTACCCTAGAGGTTCTGGATTTGAGCTTTCTACTTAAAAGCCTAAATTTGGCTTCTAGAACCTCCCTCCCACATTTTCCTATGTCACTGGTACCCACATATACCAAGACATCTAGCTCCTCCCAGCACTATCTAAAATCCTATCTAGGTGACACGTGAGGTCCACCACCTTAGCACCAGGCAGGCAACAGACCAGGCAATCCTTGTGTCCACTAGACACCCAGTTATCTACATGCCTAATAATCGAATCATCAGCTACAACATCCGTCCTAACCCTTCCCTCCTGGGCAGAAGTTCCTAGAGACACATCCTCGGTGCGAGAGGATATTGCATCCCCTGGTGGGCTGGTCCTGGCTACAGGATTAGTTCCAGCTTCACCAAGGTGATGCTCTCCTTTTAGGAGACCTCTCTCCTCCAGGGCAGCACAGGAGCTGTCAGACTGGAAGTGGAACGTCTCTACAACATCCCTGTAGATCTGCTCTATGTACCTCTCTGTCTTCCTTAGCTCCTCCAAGTCTGCTACTGTAGCCTCAAGAGAGCTAAGAGCTCTTTGCATTGAGGACACACATATAACCTCTCACCAAACGAGAGATAATCATATATGTGACACCCAATTCAAAAGACTGGATAGTACCCCTCTTGCTGCTAGACTGCTATCTGCATCTTAGTATTATAGAGTTGTTTAATTAAAACTTCTTAAGGTACTAGGAATATCGGATGAAAATAAAGAGCTTTAAGATTATATAGTATAATATGTAATTTACTTAGTATTTGTTTCTCAGAAACTAATTAAATTTAATTAAAACCCTAATGAAAACTCTCCCCTTGTCCTAATTAGAATAATTGGCTATAAATGAACAATTGAGCTAGGGGTGGGTGGGAGCTGGGGAGGGGGTTGGAATGAATACTGAACTAGGCCTGCTGTGCCTTCTATAGTCTGTTAATGCTGTGGCAGAAAATTCAAGTTCTAAAATCATGGGGAATAGGGTATAGAGACTAATTAATAAAGTTTGTTTATTTTTTTCTACCTGTCTTTATCAATAACCTATAATTCCTCTTTTAAACTTAATCTTTAAGTTACCAAGCACAGAGCAAAATAATGTCACTTACCCAGAGAAATGTCCTCTTCTCTCAGAACTTCTCAGAAAAAAATCCTCAGGTTTGCTCTCCTGCTACTATTTTCATGATCTTCCAGCTTATCCTGGAGAGTCTCCAATCTCGACTGAAATTAGGACCATTCACTGCAGTTTTTCTGCTCTCTCCTCTACTGCATCTGAAATTTCCCCTCAAGGGGTTGTATGCAGCCAATCAAAGAATCGAAATGGTCTTCCCAGTCAGGCCATCACGAGATCCACAATTTCTGACTTGGCTGCTTGTATTTCTTTGAGTACCAAGTCCCAAAGAGGGAGCAGTCACTCCAGCCTCAGGTTGCATTGAAGAGCTAGGAAGGAACCACTCCCTGGAGACATACCACCAGCAGCCCCCTTAGGGTTTCAGACTGTGTAATGATCCCTGATCAAAGAAGTCTGTATTTTAGGCTTCATCCGCTTCAGCATTTTGTAGATGGCCCATATAGTTGCTGTATCGGTCGCAATTTTAGGCTAAGCAGAGAGGTACCACTCACTGCTGTTGTGATCAAGGAGCGGAGATCCCAGAGGACTATATCAAAGCTAGGATGGTTCCCAAGCACTCCTTCACTCACCTCTGACCAAGAACACCCTCAAATGGTGTACCACCACAAGGAGGGAGACCCCCAGTTGCTGGAACGGTATCACCATACTCCCTGGTTATGCGCTGCCCGTTCAGTGCGCAGCCGCTTGCCCCAATGAGGCCAGGGTGTGACTTTGGCAATCAGATCTTGTCTCCTCATGCAGAAAATACAGTAGGAAAAAAAATCAGGCCCCTGCTCTGTCTCCTTGCAGGGTATTCATGTCGCACCTAGCAGTGATGAAGTGTGTGTGGGGGGAGGGGGGAAGAATAGTAAAGGGATTGGTTTGGAGGGGAATGGGAGCAATGGAGAAAGATTGAAGTGGAGGGTTAGGGGAGTGGGAGGGATGAAGGGAGAAAAGAGAGAAGATTAGAGGGATCAGAGCAACTGAAGAGCAGAGTGAAGAAGGCTTGAGTCTGGGAGACCTTCTCTTGAGGTGGCAGAAAGTGCAACCATGTCACTGGAAGTCGTGGCACCTAGCACATGGTACTGACTTGCTTGCTAGCTGTTAGAGCTAGTCATGCCTCCAACTTGCCTGTGTCACACCCTGTTTCCATCTCTGCCTGTGTTCTGGAACTAAAGCATGCATCAGTGCACACTGTTGTGCAAGTGTAGTAATAGTTACTGTACTTGTGCAGTGACAACACATACTAATTCACATGTTAGCTGCCTAATGCACTTTAGTAACAGGACCCTTTAAAGTCTAGTAGACTCTTCTGGCAGGTGTAAAAAGTAAATACTGATTTCTGTGCTCTTACTTTTATGGACATATACTATAACACTGAGCAGTTTTGTAAGAGGTTAGTTGAGCACATAAAACATTGTTCCACATGCCCAAGTCACTTATAAAATAAACCCTTTAGTATACAAAAATGATCTCCTGGAACTGTGAGCTATAGGATTCTCGTGCTCTTATATGCTAGCCCAGTGTTTCCCTGTCTGGGCCTGGAGTACCCCTTGCCAGTCAGGTTTTCAGGATATCCACAATGAATATGCATGAACTTGATTTACATACACTGCCTCCATTATATGCACATCTCTCATGCATATTGATTGTGGATATCCTGAAAATCTGACTGGCAAGGGGTACTCTAGGACCAGATTTGGGAAACACTGTCCTAGCTGACATCTCTAAGACAGACAAATTTACATCACTACACATAACCTTCATAATCGGACTTCTGAAGCCCCCTATGCTGTGAACTTTTGTAGGGTGAGAAGATTGTATACAGTAATACATTTCTGTTTAAAACAAGAAAACATCCCCAGGCTGACCTTGTAGAAATAACAGTCACACTATCTAGAAGTTGGGCGCAATCTGGTTGGTTTAGAACGTCAATCTGCGCTACATGTTTTTTACAATCATCATTAATTTCTTCCTTTTTATCAGCATCCTCCTCAGATTCCATATCACTTTCTTCGGCCGATTTTTCAGGAGGTATACGCTTAAGTTGTTGGAATAATTTAACAGCTCCTTCAGCGAGTTCTGTAAACTGAACAATACCCTTAATTAGGGCTATATTTCTACAACCTCCATCTTTTTTACAACATGAGAAAATAATATTTCGGGCCAAATATCTCCTGATATTCATTCCTTTTCTACTATTCAATAACTTTGGAGTATAGTGGAACATTTGAAACACATTTTTTTTGTTTAATTTCCTTAGTTGGTTGGGCACTGTACATGTGATTCCTGTAAAGTAGTGTTCCTAGAGAGTTTGGCGACTCTTTCCTCCGTGTTTTTGTTTTAAGCTAAAAGAACAAGATAATAAAACATTATTGAAGTTCATTTTATATACTTCTTGCAGTGATTTTAAGAATAGCTTATCTTCTAATTAGTTACCTCCACGGTCTGGCCAGAAGACTCTCGATATTTTCATGGGAGATGATATCAAGGATATCACATGCTTACTTACTGATGTATGTGACCTGCTGTAGTAAATCTGAACAACTCAAGCAATGCTTTTCTTCTAAAGTAAGTATATACACAGTGCTTCCATTGAGAATGAACAAAGCTTGTATCTGTGTGTAGAAAATTCTTCCAGCACTGATCTTGTTCTGCTGCATGCTGCAGTCTCTCATTTTGCTATGAAATCATGCACTTTGGTATTTTGGTTGCAAACAAAATAGCATTTTCCGCCTGATATTTAAAATCATTTAACCGGCCAGGAATGGCTCCTGGCCAGTTAAATGACACTTAACCAACTATACGACAATACTTGGCAGGGAGATAGCCAGTTATCTCCCACTGAATATTGCTAGTTATTGCTTAGTGGATAGCCGGTTATATTGCATGATATAAACATAGGCGGCCGGTGGCCCAACTGTTTGGGGAGGCTAAAGGGGGCAGGGTTAGGGGTGGGGCCAGGGGTGGAGCTTAAATCCATAATTGTCTGATAACATGCAGAAAAAATAAATAAAAATAAAAGTCACAATTAATACCTTTTATTAAATTTAGATATTAGATATGTATCATATGTCAAAGAATAAAGTGGTTGCTCAAAGCATATTCTAACCACAATCGCTCAACTGCAAAACACTACGCACAACTTTGTCCAAAAACACACTCAGAACCTTACTGTACCATAAATATTACACTGGGCAGACCTAATACACCAATATACCACCCATATGGAAAATGCAGACCGTCAACAAAATGAAACAAGGGATCATATCATCACAATTCTCATGTAGAGCCACAAAACACCCTAATTCATGTTTAATGTGTGATAAAATGCCATAAATAAGTAAATAAATATAAACTTTTAATGTTGAGTACCTGAATCTCAAAGTGGACATATTCCAAACACTATAATGAAAATAAAATGATCTTTTCTACCTTTGTTGTCTGGTGACTTTTTCTGATCATGCTGGCCCAGTATCCGTTCTGCTGCTATCTGTCCTCAGTGCAGGTCAGGAAGTCATCCTCATTAAATATCTCCCTGGCAACTCAGGACACCTCCAGCCAACCCCCCCTGCTTTCCCAGCAGTAAGGTAAACAAACCATAAACCAATTTCTACAACTGCTAGAGGGCTTTCACTGCAGCTCCTGCTGTGAGGATGGAGGTAAATCAACAATATAATCCCCTCAGAGCAGCTGGACTCCACAGCTGATCCATTCTGCTGCAGCAGGGGGGAGGCTTAGCCTCTCCAAGCCTCTTATACCAGGCGCCTATGGATATAAATGTCGATCCGCTAATATTCAGCACATCATCGGCTAAGTTTGGTGGCCAAATTGGGCCACCTAAATAGCAGGTATATCTTTGGCCGGTTTAAACTTAACCAACCAGCACTGAATATTGACTTGGCCGATTATGTTTAAACCCCCCCCCCCCCCCAAATAAAACGGATATTCAATGCCTGTCACCAGAAACGGCCCGACATTGAATAACTGGGCTCAGCGCTGACCGCGGGAGGCAACCCGGCTAAGTCCTGTGGTCTGAATATCAGGCCCCTTATAGAAAAGCTAATTTGTTTACATACTAAAACATGCTTGCATTACAAGGAGCTTTAAGAGGGTAATTTTATAACTATATATGTTAAAAAAATACTAGCACAGACTCTATAGATATTGAAGATGTGGGCAGAGCTGGGACTCACCCCATTAAGTAGTGATTTTCATTCTGTTAACTCTATAAGTCCACAGATAAAGTTAGGACAGCAAGAAGCTGTATCTGGGTTGTTATTGGAATAGCAGTCTGAATATTGTTTGGCACCTAGATAACTTCCATACACAATATCGACTGGCTCACCTTTATCCACGTTTGTTCACCCCTTCAAAGAAATGTAGTAGATTGGTGAGCCAAGATTTCCGTTCACTAATCTATGTTGGCTTTGTCTCATTAATCCATTCTTATGTACAGTATATGCTCTGTAATTTTGTTCTTTATAATAGTCTCTACCATTTTTCAGGCTCAATGATCTATAATTTCCCGGATCACTTCTGGAACCCTTTTTAAAAATTGGCATTACATAGGCCACCCTTCAGTCTTCTGACACCATGCTTGATTTGTTTATTTATGCATTCTTGTGTCGCACCGTTATCCAAAAACAAGTTTCGGTTCAAGGTGGCTTACAGTTTTCATTGAAATTGTAGTAGTGTTTTACCGTTGTGACTTGACGAGGTTCTTTGTGGCCTGTGTGATTAGCTATAGAAGGTTTTTGAAGAGGTATGTTTTCAGTTCTTTCCTGAACTGAAGGTAGTTAGTGATGATTCTTGTGGCTTTTGGTATTGAGTTCCACCATTTGGATCCCAGGTAGCTGAAACCTGCTGTATAGATGGTTTTTGTTACATTCCTGCAGTTGGGTAGGTGGAGCAGCAGGTAGTTTCTGGTTTCTGGGCTTGCATTTCTTGAGGATAATTCGATCAAGTCTTGCATGTATTTGGGTGCCATTCCAAATAGTGTCTTGAAGATGAGGGTGCTAGCTTTAAAGAGTAGCCTAGCCTTGATTGATAGTCAGTGTAGTGTTTTGAGTAGTAGTGTAGCTCTTTCATTTTAAAGCATATTACTAACAATAGCTCTGCAAGTCCATTTTGCAATTCTATCAGTACACTGTGATATATACCAGTCATTCCAGGTAATTTGCTACCCTTCAATTTTTGAAATTGCTCCATGACATCTTTCAGATTTACAGAGATTTGTTTCAGCTTCTCTGACTCATTACATTGAATACCATTTCTGGCACTGGTATCTTTCCCATATCTTCCTTGGTGAAAACCGAAGCAAAGAATTCATTTAGGGGTCCTTTTACAAAGGCATGCTAGTGTTTTTAGCGTGCACCAAATGCTAGAGATGCCCATATATTCCTATGGGCATCTCTAGTGTTTAGCACACACTAAAAATGCTAGTGCGCCTTTGTAAAAGACTCTCTTAATCTCTCCAAATGCCATTGACTGGTTTGATAGTCATGAAGGAAGCTTAAAAATACCATGAAAAACTGAACGTTGAAGGTAAGTGTGAATATTAAGAGGGTTGGTTGCAGAAATTTAAGAAGCATCATGATATTAAATATCCTAAAATCTGTGGTGAAAAAGCTTCTGCTGATTATGAGGCAACTGAAAGTTACATTGATGGATTTACCATGATGATATTTGATGGAAACTTCGGTCCTGAACAAATTTACAATGCTGATGAAACAGTTCTCTACTGGTGCTATGCCCTAGAAAACCATTAACAACAGCTGATGAACGAGCACCATCAGATTTCAAGGATGCAAAGGACAGGGTGACTGTTCTTGCATGTACCAATGCTGCAGGCACACACAAATTAAAGTGGGCAGTAATTGGAAAAAGCCAACATCCAGGGCCGCTGAGGAGGGGGGGGGGCAGGGGTGGCAAAATTTCCTGGGCTCGGGCCTCCAAGGGGGGCCCAGCGCTGGGGTCAGGCCACCGGCGCTGCAGTCCCTGGTCTCACCTGCCTGCCTCCTTGGCTCCGGGCCCCCTGCATTCAAAGCGGCAGTCGCAGATCGCCTCTCTTCTGGACTTCCCTCCCTGTGTCCCGCCCTCGCGGAAACCGGAAGTTACATCAGATGAGGGCAGGACACAGGAAGGGAAGGCCAGAAGAGACGCGATCTGTGATTGCCGCTTTGAATGAAAGGGGCCCAGAGCCGTGGAGGCAGGCAGGTGAGACCACGGACTGCAGTGGCGGGGGGAGCAATGGGGGGCGGTAGCGGCGGGGGGAGGGGGAAGGTGAGGGGGAGGGGAGGCGGGGCGGTCTTGCCCCGGGCCTGGCCTAGTCTCTCGGCGGCCCTGCCAACATCTGTGATGTTTTCTCTCTTACTTGAACCCTTAAAACAGAACAGCACCATCTAGTGGTCTTAGACTAGATTGTTGTTTTTAAACTTCTGGCTGTTGTATATTTCAACATTTTTTTATTTTATTTTGCAACTGTAGAAAGAAGAATTTGTGGATGAAATGAAAGAAGTGATTGAGAACGGAAATAAGATATGTGAAAAAAGCAAGAATGGGGTAGCAATGAACAGCCTTTGGTAATATTCTTAATTGAAGCCAGAAGTACCATAACAGAACACCAGAAATATATGGTTTATCCATTTGCTATATTTTACACTAAACATTTGGGAGTCCTTTTACTAAGCCACGGTAAAAAGTGACCTGTGGTAGTGTTGACATGTGTTTTGGGCCCATGCTGTGCAATTTGTTTTACTGCAACTGGGAAAAAGGGCTTTTTTTAATGGGCCGGGAAATGGGAATGTGCTGAAATTAAAACTAGCTTGTGCCTATTTATGACCTGAGCCCTTACCACCATCCATTGACTTAGTATGTATCGCTCCATGGTGCGGCCGGACCTCGAATATTGTGTTCAATTCTGGTCGCCACATCTCAAAAAAGATATAGTGGAATTAGAAAAGGTGTAGAGAAGGGCGATGAAAATGATAAAGGGGATAGGACGACTTCCCTATGAGGAAAGGCTAAAGCGGCTATGGCTCTTCAGCTTGGAGAAAAGGCGGCTGAGGGGAGATATGATAGAGGTCTATAAATAATGAGTGGAGTTGAACGGGTAGATGTGAAGCATCTGTTTATGCTTTCCAAAAATACTAGGACTAGGGGGCATGCGATGAAGCTACAATGTAGTAAATTTAAAACGAATCGGAGAAAATATTTCTTCACTCGACGTGTGATTAAACTCTGGAATTCATTGCCAGAGAATGTGGTAAAGGCGGTTAGCTTAGCGGAGTTTAAAAAAGGTTTGGACGGCTTCCTAAAGGAAAAGTCCAAAGACCGTTATTAAATGGACTTGGGGAAAATCCACTATTTCTGAGATAAGCAGTATAAAATGTTTTGTACATTTTGGGGATCTTGCCGGGTATTTGTGATCTGGATTGAGCCACTGTTGGAAACAGGATGCTGGGCTCGATGGACCAAAGGTTTCCCGTTATGGCAATACTTATGTACTTATGGTAAGGGCTCATGCGCTACCTGTGCGATAACCAAGCAGCACACGCCAACTGCTGATTAATGCTGGGAACGCTCTCCATGGTAGAAAATTATTTTCTACCACAGGATTTGGCATTTGCCAAACTCAGAATTACCACTGGGCACACGCACTAGCCTAGAGGTAGTGCTGATTTGGCGCACGCTACCTACATGTTAGCCCTCCTGTGCCTTAGTAAAAGGGCCCCTTGGTTAATTCAGGCAAAGTTTGGAGTTAAGAAATTTTATGGCCAATCGTTATTCATCAGCTTTGGTGAATAAAATATTTAAATCCTATATTTAAAAACCTAATTCAGATGCAAATAACTTATTTCCTGATGTAAGCCTATTTAGAAATTTTAGGTTAACTTCAGAGAAAGCCCAGTCTCCAGTTTTGATCCATCTCATCTTCTTTAAGGAAGGCAAGTTAAATTGAGCCTCTCAGTGTGCTTAAAATTACGAACAGATGAATGAATGCCGGGTCAGAAATGCTTTCATCTTATTTTGTTTTGAATAAACATGTGGAAATGGGGATACAGCTATGGTAATTGCCTTTCCACAACAGTTACACAAATAAACTAACATCTCTTGTACCAGGATTTTATTCTTAGCTAATTTGCAAGACCTACAGATTAGGAATTAATTCAGTCTCTATCTATCTATCTATCTATCTATCTATCTATCTATCTATCTATCTATCTATCTATCTATCTATCTATCTATCTATCTATCTATCTATCTATCTATCTATCTATCTATATATTGTAAAGTGGATCCTCTTTTCTCCCGGGGTTGCAGCTCTTCCAAAAAAAAAAAAACCAAACACCACCAAAAAACACACTCCTGTATGGCTCCCCTTTTTCTCAAAAAAACAAAAAATAAGGATCTCTCCCGGTCCCATGGAGAGCAGCAGTAAAAAGAAAAACAAACCCAGGGCTCAATTCCACCCTGGTTTCCAAACCCAGTTCAATTTTTAGCCAGGCTTCAAAATACAGCTCAGTCCAGCTAGGCTTTCAAAAACACAGTTCAATTTTAGCCAAGCTTCAAAATACAGCTCAGTTTAGCCAGGCTTTCAAAAACACAGTTCAGTTCTAGCCAAGCTTTCAAAACACAGCTCAGTCCAGCTAGGCTTTCAAAACACAGTTCAGTTCTAGCCAAGCTTTCAAAACACAGCTCAGTCCAGCTAGGCTTTCAAAACACAGTTCAATTTTAGCCAAGCTTCAAAATACAGCTCAGTCCAGCTAGGCTTTCCAAAACACAGTTCAATTTTAGCCAAGCTTCAAAATACAGCTCAGTTTAGCCAGGCTTTCAAAAACACAGTTCAGTTCTAGCCAAGCTTTCAAAACACAGCTCAGTCCAGCTAGGCTTTCAAAACACAGTTCAATTTTAGCCAAGCTTCCAAAACACAGCTCAGTCCAGCTAGGCTTTCCAAAACACAGTTCAATTTTAGCCAAGCTTCAAAATACAGCTCAGTTTAGCCAGGCTTTCAAAAACACAGTTCAGTTCTAGTCAAGCTTTCAAAACACAGCTCAGTCCAGCTAGGCTTTCAAAACACAGTTCAATTTTAGCCAAGCTTCCAAAACACAGCTCAGTTTAGCCAGGCTTTCAAAACACAGTTCAGTTCTAGCCAAGCTTTCAAAACACAGCTCAGTTTAGCCAGGTTTTCCAAAACACAGTTCAATTTTAGCCAAGCTTCCAAAACACAGCTCAGTTCTAGCCAAGCTTTCCTAAACACAATGGCTCTGCGCGGGCTCAAAGCCTAGGGTCCCACCCTCTTGGTCAGTCATACTCCTACCTGACCTCCTCCCGCTTGACCCGGCTTGGCCCCGCTACTTTCTTGGCTTTCGCTGAGCCAGAGCTGAAAAGTCCATCGGCTCTTCCAGGCCGCTCTCCGGTGCAGTCACCTCCATAGGGCAAGGCTCACTCTCCTCCTCTCTCCCCTCAGGAGCCCAATCCATATTCTCTTCACCCCGCCCTTCTCCCAGCTGCTCACCCTTTTCTTCATTAAAGTTCTTTGGAGTCCCTTCTTTCTCCACCCACTTGTTCCACCACCTCTTCCACCAGGTTGGAGAATCCGCCTTACTCCTTCCCCTGCGGCCCTCCTCTGGTGACTCCTGGGAATGCACATAGTTTCTCTTATCCCCAGGCTCCCTTGGGGCATGCTGGGAGTTGTAGTTCTTTATTTCTAGTTTTTTCCTGGGGAATGCCTGCCTATAACGGGGGTATTCTGGCCTATCCCCGGGTTCCTTTGGGGCTTTTCCTACATACTCTTTACATACCCCCCCCCCTTAAATTTCCACCCCCGCATTCTTTTTCCTCCTCCTCCTCCACCCGAGACAGGGCATCAACATTTCCTAAACATCTCCCGGGACGATGCTCCACAGAATATTGGAAAGGCTGCAATGCTAAGTACCACCGCATTAGTCTCCCATTATTATTCTTCATCACATTCAACCATTTCAAGGGAGCATGGTCCGTTACCAACTTAAATTTTCTCCCTTCTAAATAGACACTACACTCCTGCACTGCCCATCGTATGGCTAAACACTCCTTTTCTATGGTGGAGTAATGTTCCTCATGAGGCAGGAGCTTCCGGCTTAAATAAAGCACCGGGTGTTCCTCCCCTTCATGCTCTTGGGACAGCACTGCGCCTAAGCCCCTCCCCGAAGCATCTGTTTGAAGGACAAAGGGCTTTTCAAAATCAACTGCCTTCAGCACAGGTTCCTGGCACAGGGCCCTCTGCATCTGTTCAAATGCCCTCAACTCCTCCGCTCCCCACCTCAAGTGGTCCGGATTCTTCCCTCTCAGCATGTCAGTTAAGGGAGTGGCCATTGCGGAAAAATGAGGGATGAACCTGCGGTAATACCCTACCATCCCCAGGAATCTACGCAATTGTTTCTTAGTGTTTGGTCTGGGAAACTCTTGGATGCTTTTAACCTTATTCAATAAGGGCCGGACCTCTCCCCTTCCCACATTATACCCTAAATACTTCACCCGGTACTGCGCAAAATAACATTTTTTTGGGTTCAGGGTGAGACCTGCCTCCCTAAAAGCCTGCAGCACTGCCTCTACCTGGTTTAAATGGGTGTTCCAGTCTCCACTATGTATTACCACATCATCCATATATGCGGCGGCATATGCCTGATGTGGTCGGAGAACCCTGTCCAGCAACCTCTGGCAGCTTGCAGCTGCTGAATTAAGGCCAAAGGGCAATCTTTTGAACTGGTACAGGCCTATGGGCGTACTAAAGGCGGTCTTAGCTTGTGCCCCTGATGTAAGGGGAATCTGCCAGTACCCTTTTCTCAAGTCCAGGGTGGTGAGATATTGTGCCGATCCTAGCCTGTCCACCAGCTCCTCAATATAGGGCATAGGATAGGCATCTGCTTGAGAGATATTATTAAGCTGGCGGAAATCTATACAGAATCTCCACTCCCCTTCGGGTTTTGGTACTAACACCACTGGGCTTGACCAGGGGCTATTTGACTCCTCGATCACCCCGAAGTCTAACATTTCCTGGACTTGTTTTATCACCTCCCTCCTTTTCATGGGGGACAGCCTATATGGCTTTTGCCGAACTACTTTACCCCTTTCTGTTATGATGTCATGCTCTACTAGGTGAGTATTTCCAGGGCAGGCCGTCAACACATCATCAAACCCTTTTAGGAGCCTTCCTATCTCTTTCTTTTGTACTTGGGTCAACCGGGGATTAACCCCTGGTTCACCGGGCTTGAAAATATCTCTTATTTGCGGTCCCAACTCCTCTCCCTCCTTTTCCTCCCCTTGGGTCTGAAAGCCTACCCTTGCTACCCAGGGTTTCATCAGGTTAACATGGAAGGTTTGGACCCGCCCCTTTTCGTTCGCCACCTCATATGTAAGAGGCCCAAGTCTCCTCCTCACCACCCAGGGACCCTTCCACCTAGAGGCAAACTTATGAGGATCCTCTGAGATTAGGATAAGGACCCTATCTCCTATTACAAACTCCCTCTCACGAGTACCCTTATCATAATATTCCTTTTGACAATTTTGGCTCTGTTCCAGCCTATCCTGGGAATATTCCTGTAACTTATCTAACCTGGCCCTCAGATCCTGTAGGTATTCGACCACTGACTGATCGGAGGTGTCCGGGGGTACCCAGTGTTCCTGTAAAATATCCAAAATTCCCCTGGGCCTCCGTCCAAACATCAATTCATAAGGCGCATCTCCTAATGAGTCTTGCACCTTCTCCCTGTAGGCATATAGCACGAAGGGCAACAGTTGGTCCCAACCTGTCCTATCCTCGCCTAACGCTTTCTTTAACATACCCTTTAACGTTCTATTAAAACGTTCCACCATCCCATTCGTTTGCGGATTGTAGGCCGCTGTACGGATATGTTGTATCCCAAAAGCCTCCCACACTTGCCTTAAGGTACTTGACATAAAGTTGGACCCCCTGTCAGTCAAAACTTCTTGGGGGAATCCCACCTCACAAAAGATTTTTATCAGTTCCCTGGCAATGCCCTTCGCTGATATGCTTCTCAAAGGTATGGCCCAGGGGTACCTGGTGGCCATATCCATAACCACTAAAACATAGAGGAAGCCTCTTCGAGATTTTGTTACTGGGCCAATAATATCCATTGCGATTCTCCTCCCCGGTTGTTCCACTCTAGGAAGGGGTGTTAAAGGTGCCCTAGGCGGTAGCCGGTCTGCCACCTTCTGACAGTTGGGACAGGACTTGCAATACCTCTCCACCTCCCCATAAACTCCTGGCCAATAAAACCGTCCCAATATCTGAGTCATGGTAGCTTGGGAGCCCTTATGCTCCCCCAAAGGGTGATCATGAGTGAGCCTTACTACTAGGGGACGAAAAGCTTGGGGGACCACTAACTGTCTCCCAGCTTCCGAGTTCTCCCAATTGGGTACCCTGCGATATAGAATGTCCCCTTCTATCATGAAGCCAGGGGCCTCCCGGCCCTCCCCCTGGCGTGCCCTTTCCCAGGCATATTCTAAAGTAGGGTCTGTGGCCTGCTCCCTATGAAACTGGGGAAACTGTTCCCTCAATTCTTTCGGGGCTACTGGCAGATAACTTTCTTTTCTTGCCTGCTCCAAGGCCTCCCGTCTGCCCCTCTGCTCCTTTTTTTTCAAAGCTTTCCCCTTTCTCTCTTTTCCCGGCTCCCCTAAGACCTCCCCTTGAAAAGGAAAAATACCTCCTATTCCCTCTTCCTCAGCCTCAGGGACTCGCCGAGCCTGTGAGCGGGTAGTGAGCGGGTATTTTTTCACTAATACACTCGGTAAAGGGGGGCCAGTCCCTTCCCAAAATCATCTCCTGTGGCAGTCTGGGCAGAACGGCCATGGCTATCTCTATCTCCCCTGTGGGCCCCTTCACGTGAACCCTATGGAGGGTATAACGAGTACTGGCCCCATGTATACATTGAATAGCCACTGCTCCCTCATAGGTCTCCTTACCTCCTGTCCTCCTCTTTCTTATTTGTTCCCATAACCTCCTAGAGATCATGGACTGGTCTGCCCCGGAGTCTAACATGGCTACAATCGGCAAACCCTCAACCTCCACCTTGGCGGTATATCGAGGCCTAAACCCTTGGGCAACCTGCGAGGTCCATCCCTCTCGATCTGGGCAATCCCTCCGGAAGTGCCCAGTCTTCCCACACTTATAACAGATTTTTCTTTCATACGAGGGGGCCTTTTTTCCAGGGCCTGAGGGCACTACGGGCTTTTTACCACTCCAGCCGTCCTCGGGTTTCCCCCCCTTTGGATCTGTCTTAGAGAAGGCATTTTTGGAACCCCAGCCTCCCCCAGGTCGGGGTTTCCCACCCTCCAGGTCGGGTCCTCCCCAATGTTGGGCTTCCAAATAACACTCCAACCCGGCTGTCACGGCCTCCACCGTCTTACAGCCCCTTTGGACCAATCCTGCCCTAATCTCCCTGGGAAGACCCTGCAGGAATTGCTCCACTACCAACTCCTGAATAATCTCTCCCGGGGAGTGGCGCTCAAGTTCCAACCATTTTTTTACCAAGTCCATCAGTTTAGTGGCCACCGATTTAGGGGTTTCCCCCTTCTCCCATTTAGTGGACCGAAACTTACGCCTATAAGCTTGGGTACTCAGTCCATACCGGTCCTTAATGGCCTCTCTCAACCTCCCATAGTTGGCAGCGTCCCCAGGAGCCAAGTCTCTAAAGGCTGCTAGAGCCTCCCCAGATAATGAAGGCACTAACCGCATGGCCCACTGCTCTTGTGGCCAGCCTGCGGCCACTGCCACCCTCTCGAAGGCGGTCAGGAAATCATCTACATTATCCTGCTCAGACAACTTTCCCCAAGTAAGTGAGTTCAGGGATAAAGGTCCTACCACACCGCTTCCTCCTGGTCCCTGTCCAGTTGCTCCGGCTCCACCGCCCCTGGGAGCCTCGATCCCTCGCTGAAAAAAGTCCTGGAGCATATTCAGCACCGGTTGTTGCTGCTCTCGTGCCGCCATCAAGGAGTCTTCCACCATCTTCCCAGTCAGTTCTTGCTGTTTCTGGAACTGCATCGTCATCCACGCGAAGATCTCCTTGGGGTCCATCCTTGCTCCGGAACAGCGACTCCTGGCGGGGGAAAAAACAGAGGACACCTCCAAGTGCGGTTTCACTACTTATGTTTCCCCTTTTTCTAGGATCCCTTTTATTTCCCCCAATCTAGGCCCCGCTTACCGGAACCCCAGACGGGTCTGCGCCTTTCTCAGCGTTGGCCCCTCCGTCGGGCTTTTCTGTCCTGCTGGTCTTGGCCTCCTCGAGCGACAGGTTCGCGAAGCGATCCCACTCCTGACACCAATTGTAAAGTGGATCCTCTTTTCTCCCGGGGTTGCAGCTCTTCCAAAAAAAAAAAACCAAACAACACCAAAAAACACACTCCTGTATGGCTCCCCTTTTTCTCAAAAAAACAAAAAATAAGGATCTCTCCCGGTCCCATGGAGAGCAGCAGTAAAAAGAAAAACAAACCCAGGGCTCAATTCCACCCTGGTTTCCAAACCCAGTTCAATTTTTAGCCAAGCTTCAAAATACAGCTCAGTCCAGCTAGGCTTTCAAAAAACACAGTTCAATTTTAGCCAAGCTTCAAAATACAGCTCAGTTTAGCCAGGCTTTCAAAAACACAGTTCAGTTCTAGCCAAGCTTTCAAAACACAGCTCAGTCCAGCTAGGCTTTCAAAACACAGTTCAATTTTAGCCAAGCTTCAAAATACAGCTCAGTCCAGCTAGGCTTTCAAAAAACACAGTTCAATTTTAGCCAAGCTTCAAAATACAGCTCAGTTTAGCCAGGCTTTCAAAAACACAGTTCAGTTCTAGCCAAGCTTTCAAAACACAGCTCAGTCCAGCTAGGCTTTCAAAACACAGTTCAATTTTAGCCAAGCTTCAAAATACAGCTCAGTCCAGCTAGGCTTTCCAAAACACAGTTCAATTTTAGCCAAGCTTCAAAATACAGCTCAGTTTAGCCAGGCTTTCAAAAACACAGTTCAGTTCTAGCCAAGCTTTCAAAACACAGCTCAGTCCAGCTAGGCTTTCAAAAACACAGTTCAATTTTAGCCAAGCTTCCAAAACACAGCTCAGTCCAGCTAGGCTTTCCAAAACACAGTTCAATTTTAGCCAAGCTTCAAAATACAGCTCAGTTTAGCCAGGCTTTCAAAAACACAGTTCAGTTCTAGCCAAGCTTCCAAAACACAGCTCAGTTCTAGCCAAGCTTTCCTAAACACAATGGCTCTGCGCGGGCTCAAAGCCTAGGGTCCCACCCTCTTGGTCAGTCATACTCCTACCTGACCTCCTCCCGCTTGACCCAGCTTGGCCCCGCTACTTTCTTGGCTTTCGCTGAGCCAGAGCTGAAAAGTCCATCGGCTCTTCCAGGCCGCTCTCTGGTTCAGTCACCTCCATAGGGCAAGGCTCACTCTCCTCCTCTCTCCCCTCAGGAGCCCAATCCATATTCTCTTCACCCCGCCCTTCTCCCAGCTGCTCACCCTTTTCTTCATTAAAGTTCTTTGGAGTCCCTTCTTTCTCCACCCACTTGTTCCACCACCTCTTCCACCAGGTTGGAGAATCCGCCTTACTCCTTCCCCTGCGGCCCTCCTCTGGTGACTCCTGGGAATGCACATAGTTTCTCTTATCCCCAGGCTCCCTTGGGGCATGCTGGGAGTTGTAGTTCTTTATTTCTAGTTTTTTCCTGGGGAATGCCTGCCTATAACGGGGGTATTCTGGCCTATCCCCGGGTTCCTTTGGGGCTTTTCCTACATACTCTTTACAATACACACACACACACACACACACACACACACACACACACACACACACACACACACACACACACACACACACACATTCTTGGTGGAAACAGTCACCCAATGATCTCTGTACCTGGATTACTATAAACAGAATTACTAACTAACCCCACATATATTTATGGATTAGTCTTACCTGAGGATGTTCCAAGAATGCGGAGAGTACCAGTTGGTCCTTCTTGTGAACTCCTTACCTTCTTCTATTTTTCTTTCTCTGTTGTTTGCTCTCTGTGGCATCTTCTATTGATTTCTCTGTTTTGCTTCTTCTACTGCTGTGACTTCTGGGACACCTGTCTTATGATGGAAGCAAAGAAAGGGGGTGGGATTTGATATACTGCCTTTCTGTGGTTACAGTCAAAGTGGTTTACATATTATATACTAGCCTAATCAGATTTTAGGCTTTGCCCCAAGTGATGTATTAATCGAAAGGGAGATTTTGTCCAAAGAGCTCATTCAGGGCTGAGGGGTGGGGAAGTAGGGGTTTGGCTGGACATGGCCTCTAGAGGGTAATGTCATTCTGAACATCACAGTCTAACTGTGAACTGCCTTTTAAAGAAAATCTAAGTAAACAAAGTTGCAGTAGTCTAACTGACATGTAACTACTGCTTGGATTACACCGATGAGCCTGAGACTGAGCCAGCCAGTGTGGAAGGTCATTTTATAAGTGGCATGCACTTTAAGTGGCAAAGTACACATCCACTTTGGTAGTATTGCAATCATTTAATAACATAAGAATAGCCATACTGGGTCAGACCACTGGTCCATCTAACCTAGTATCGTGCTTCCAACAGTGGCCAATCCAGATCATAAGAACCTGACAGAAACCCAATTAGTAGCAACATTTCATACTACCAATCCCAGGGCAAGCAGTGGCTTCCCCATGCCCATATCAATAACAGACTATGGACCTTTCCTCCAGGAACTTGTCCAAACCTTTTTTAACCCAGATATGCTAACCACTGTTATCACATCCTCTGGCAGTGAGTTCCAGAGCTTAACTATTCTTTGAGTGAAAACGTATTTTCTCCTATTTGTTTTAAAAGTATTTCCATGTAATTTCATGGTGTGTCCCCTGGTCTATGTACTTTTTGAAAGAGTGAAAAATTGATTCACTTCTACCTGTTCTACAAGACTCAGGATTTTATAGACCTCAATCATATCCCCCCTCAGCTTTCTCTTTTCCAAGCTGAAGAACCCTAACCTCTTTAGCCTTTCCTCATATGGGAGGAGGTCCATCCCCTTTATCTTGGTTGCTCTTCATTGAACCTTTTCTAATTCTGCTATATCTTTTTTGAGATATGGAAACCAGAATTGAACACAGTACTCAAGGTGAGGTCACACCATGGAGCAATACAGAACTGATGTGGCCACATACATGCATAAATGCCGTCTTATAAAATGCCAATTGGCACAAATATATGCGTTTTGAAATGGTGGCACATACTTTTCCAGTGGGCATACACAGGGGTGGCATTTGGGTATATTTTCAGCCACAAATGCCTGGCCTGGATCAGTGGCAAGCAGGCACATGGGGGAAGGATTTACTGGCACAGAGATCAATCTTCAGTCTGGCAGTATGGGCTTCATAGGGTCATCTCAATCCACCTTCTCATCTGGTCCCAAGAAGGCAACTCCTCCTATTAGGTGTCAGTATGTAAAAGCTTATGTACTTGATGAATGGATAGAAGAAAGAGAACACAAGAGGACACAATAACCAAGACCTAAAAATCTTGAAACTTATCACTAACACATACTCGTAGGAAAGCTTAGTTAACAACTGTTGATAGAGGTGAGGAACATAGTTTAATAACTTTATTGAATCCCTAAGGATCTCCCCTTGGATATGTACTCCATTCCCTCCTGACTTCTCATTTCTCCTACTCCCCCCCCCCCCCCCCCCACATCTCCACTCACTCATTCCTCTGACGCTCGACAAGTCTTTGAAATACCAGCTCCACTATAGTGACATTTAAAATTATTTTTTTTCCAGGGCTATAATATTTTATGCCAAAAAGAAGCCCAGAGGTTCCTGGGAAGATGCAAAAGGCTTTGGAGAACTGTATGCTGATTTTGTGTCAAGATGCTGCTTGCCAGAATTTACTACTTCAGAGTGCTTTCAGACTCAGGTATTTTTCATAGAAATTAGATTACAGTATAATCTATAATCCTCATCAACTGCATTGATATGATGCAGAATGGTATATCACCAGCATCAAGTGCTGGTTTTGATAAAGATTTTGGCAACCATGATGGGTTAATTATTACTGTTTTTCTCTTTTCTTTTTTTGAATTGAAATTTTCAATTTACATTGATCAAAACATACATCAAATAATACAAAACAATATTAGCAAACCAATGTATACCAGTCAAGACTATGGAAAGCCAAATGAGGACCAAGCATCTCATATTAGCCATAGATACCAATCTACTAGGCATAATGAGAAACAAAAATGATTATATGAATCCTATTTACCTGCCATTATAAATCAAAGACTATAAGAAATTATTTCAACTTTTCTTTCTCTAACAAAAAGGTTTACAAATGAGTCAGATCTAAGAAAATATAAGAACTATTCCCAAGTGATACCAGATGCAAGGAAATTTCAGGAAAAAAGAGGCTCCTAAAGACCAACTGTAGGAAGGCCTTTTGCCTTAATTGGGTAGGTCTGGCAATAGCGCTTAACTGGTTATTGCAGCTCAAATTAGCGGTTAGCGCCTAAGTGAAAGCTGGCTATTTTGGAGGCGTTCTTGGGGTGGAGTCGGTGCTTGGCCAATTAAGTGCCAATATTCAGCACTTACCCGCCAAGATCACTACATAAATGGGACCACATAAACATAGTCCTATCTTTATGCGGCAACCCATGGCTGCTTCTGAATATCGAGTTAAGTGGCCATGTGTTAGCTGGCGCAACATAAACCAGATATTCAGTGCCGAAGCCCAGACATGGCCTGCAAAATGCTCACCACCACTGGCTGAATATTTACCCCGGTGTTTATTGCATGTGTTAATGGCTAATGTTAATGAGACACGCATCACTGTAAACACTAAGGCATGCATATACATGCCAAGGATATTGCAAAACTTATGGTGTTTCTTTCTGAGCATTAATGGCCTGTATTAACATTAATGCACTTTAGTACATTGGGTTCCAAATTAACTAGTCTGCTAGCAGATCATCTGAGTACATGACCAAAAAATCCTGCTTTCCTTTTGACTAGATCTTTCTCATGCATTTTTTCAACTGTTTCTCAGAATTCTCCTATAATTCTATATTTCAAATTCACATATTTTCTTTATGAACTCTTTTCTATATGTCCTCGTTTCACTTCTATAGCATAGTAAATGACAGCAAATAAAGCCCTGGTGGTGTAAAAGAGTAGATCACACAAGGAAAAGTTCCTTTAAAATGTTTTATTCGTATGAGATCTAAAATTAAAATAAGCCCGGCATTGGCCGTGTTTCGCCCATGCAAAGGATGCGTCAAGGATTATGATAGCCAAGTGGTATGGAACAGCCACTTCACCTCCTTGGTGTACAGCTAGAAAAGCAGTAAAAGCCGAAAGATGGCAGCCTCACACAATAGTTCAACAGCAAAGCTAGTAGCACTTCTTCAAGTCTGCCAACAAGATGGGTAAATTTGTGTCTGCCACTCTGTGCAGGTTATATGGCCACATATAGGCATTATATATGATGCAACCTTGGATTACAATTCAACACCATGCCAGTAAGATATTGTGTTGCAGGCCCTGGCTACTGTCAATGAGCTGGTTTAGCAAAAGTTTACTTATTTGTGGTGTATAACTATGTCACTCATTTTCAAAAGAGAAAAATGTCTCAAAAGTGGCACAAAGTGCCATATGGATGTTTTCACAAGAAATGTCCACGTTGCGATGTTTGAAATTCAGATTTGAGATGGATTTCTCCACAGTTCGTTTAAATTGCAAGGGGGCGTGTTGGGGTATTGTTTTGGGCGGGCCCAGAATTTGGACATTTTCCCAGGAACAAGATAAAAAAGTCTAGGGCAAAAATTGGGACTTTTTATCTGGACCTGTTTCAATCATGACTAAGGGGTTGATGCATAAAGGTACCCGTTAAATATGGGTGCCATGGGAAAAGCTACCGAGTTACAAATATTGACCAATGAACAAAGGGGGTTGCATGCAAATAAGATGCACGGTTCCCCTTTTGTGCATCGGTCACTGTTTGCGACTCAAGCTGTCAAATACATTTGACACTGTTGTCAAATGCATTTGACAGGGCATGGGAATAATGCTGGCAATGGTCAGCAAAACTCTGAGCGCTGCTGGCTGAATATTGATCCCTTAGAGGTTAATATTCAAAGACATTTATCTGGTTAGCAGCACTTGCTACCCGGATAAACACCTCTAGAGAAAGATATCAGCGGCACTATCCGGATAATACTACTGAATATCTTTACAGTCTACCGTGGAGCTATCCGGATAGTACTGCTGAATATCTTTACAGTGCCGTAGCGAGGGCTAATGGCATCCGGGGTGGGTCGCCGCTGCGCACCCCCCCTGGGTGCAGCACGATGTGACCCCCCCCCTCTGCGGTGCACCCCCCCTATGGAGCGAATCCCCCCGGACCGCATTCTTACCTGCGGGAGGGCCGATCCGCTCCGAGTGCACGTCACTCGGAGCTGCATCGGCCCCGCTGGTTCCCTGCTCTCTCTGCCCCGGAACAGGTTACTTCCTGTTCCGGGGCAGAGAGAGCAGGGAACCAGCGGGGCCAGCACCCCCCCCCCCCCCGAGCGCGTGCACCCGGGGCGGACCGCTCCTCCCGCCCCCCTTCCTACGTCACTGTATCTTTACAGTCTGCCGTGGAACTATCCGGATAGTGCTGCTGAATATCTTTACAGATTAATTTTGAATATTTTGGCCAGTTTTTGATCATTTTGTGGTCCATTATTTCAGTCATCTCTCTTTAGTGTTCCCTTCTGGTGTGATTCAGATTATACAATTATGTATTCCAGAGCAGCAGAACTTGCTTAGTTCTTGAAATCCTTTACATTCTCAGTCAAGTAAAAAGAGCGGGTAACTTGATTTTAAATATTTTTTTTCAGTCAGATATTTTATCGGATTATTTCTGTACCTTGCCAACTATCAGATCTCATGAGGAATGCTGCCTCAAAAGGGATTTAGAAATGACAGAGTGCTTTGAAAAATTAGCATTCCAAGAATCACAGGCAATATCAGAAATCTCTTTAGAACCAAATCAGCTTTGTGAGCTCAACAGTCAAAGTCAAGAGGATGTTCTTCTCAGGTAAGTGTCTATAGATCCTTTCAGAAAAGAATGCTGAAAATGTGTCAGGGGAAACCTACAAAGACATGGCGTTGGGAATGCTTTCCAATCTAGATTGACAGTTGTGGTGTGCATGGGTGAAGGGGGGGGGGGGGGTTAGGGGTTTCACTGAGAGGAAAGAATGTGTGCAAAGATGGGGTATATGAGGCTGATATTGAAAGCAATTTAAGTGGGTAGGAAAGGCTCCTGCCTGCTTAAATCACTTGTCGCCGCCAACCCCCCGATATTCAGTAGTACTGAAGCTTGCAGTGCTGCTGAATATTGCCTCTGACTGCCACCAAAAAAGGGGCAGGTCAGGGGTGGTACGGGGGCAATGCTAGGGAGGAGCCCATGGTTATGTGGGGGCCAGTAATATTCAGTGCCGGCACCTGCATCGCTAAGTGGCCAAATAACGGACAGCTCAAAAGTTGTCCTAACGTTTGCCAGCCTAGCTTATTGGGCCGGGGCTCGTATAGTTATGTTTTTTGTTTTTGCTAAGAAAACACACTGAGCTCCCTTCTGCCCCCCAACAATGGCCCTCTTTCCTCCCCCTTCCTCTAGCCCATGGCAAGAACCCCCACCAGAGGGTCCCTTACTCCCCCAGACAACTAGGTAGGCCCTTCCCCTGGGCATATCTGTAGCCCTGGTGGTCATGGGTGGTCGTTGGGGGCAGGCATGCAGGATCCTCACTCTTGCCCCCTGTGGCTGCTGAAGGAAAATGGCTGCCATGACCTCTCGTGGCATGACCTTTCATGCCTGTGGATATTTAGCTGGAGATAACCAGTTATCTAGCTGCTAACTGGCTATTTGATATGACATAGCCGGTTAGGTGTGGATATTCAGCGCCAAACCAGCTATATTTAGCGTTTAAAATAGGCAGATTAAACAGCAGGCCTATCTTTAACCACTAAGCATTTAACTAGTTAGTGCTGAATGTTGGCTTAACTGGTTATGTTGCTGTGGTCAAAAATGAAATTGATCAATGCTGATTGCCGGAAATGGCCCAGCATTGAATATCCAGGTTTAACGCCAGCGGCGGACAGCAAAAGCGCTACCGGCTGAATATCAAGGAGATCATTTATAAATATTAAACTTTGCTTTGTATGTACATATGTAATGAGGGCAATTTCTAAGAGTCATTTATCCATCCTGTATGACTCTATGAGGATAAAAGCAGAGGCATAGCCGTAGAGGGGGGGGGGGGGGGGGGGCTTAGGGGACCCCCCCCCCCACTTTGGGCTCAAGTCCTTTCCAAAATTGTAACACTGGTTTATTGGCTGATGGGGATGCCCAAGCACTGCCAGCTGAAGAGGTCTGCTGCCCGAACCCCACCCGTGCTGCCTGAGCATCACAGGAGACATGCTAAAGCCACTGATGTTGGCAACTAGCACACATGCTAAGTTCAGCGACCAAACAGAGCCTTTGTGGGAGTGCCATCAGCACTTGGGCAGTGAACCTCTTTGGCTACTGGGGGCTTGGACATCCCTGTCAGCTGTTCTCTCTGCCGCTGTCAGCAAATGTACGATTTAAACAATTGGAGTGAGGGTGGGGGTGGGGAGAGCTGAGAGGAAATACTTGGCGCTAGGCCACCCCTGTCCC
This sequence comes from Microcaecilia unicolor, assembly GCF_901765095.1. Classification (NCBI taxonomy): domain Eukaryota; kingdom Metazoa; phylum Chordata; class Amphibia; order Gymnophiona; family Siphonopidae; genus Microcaecilia; species Microcaecilia unicolor. The sequence continues at coordinate 399,348,231 of NC_044032.1, read as the reverse complement.
CCCCAAAATAGACCTGGCTATGCTCCTGGATAAAGGTGGGTACTGATGGTTCTTTGCTAGCAGTCAGGATTTATTGTTTTGTTTTGACTGTCTGCAGCTGCTCTTTGCCGCCTCCCAGAAGTTGCCACTGAAGTGACCTCTTAGGGCCCTGTTTACTAAGGCATGCTAGCATTTTTAGCATGCGCTAACGCTAAAGACATCCATATGGGTGTCTCTAGCATTAGCGCACGCTAAAAAAATGCTAGCGTGCCTACAGTGTGGCTTATTAAACAGGGTCCTTAGTTTGCTTGATAGTTCAGCCATCCCTGGTGAACCTGGCCAAATGCTTTGTGAAACCACACCATGTTTAAGTTATTTTTCTGAATTACTGTGTCTGATCGGAGAGGTGCTATTGGAATGGAGTGCTGGACAACATTCTCCAGCTTCTAACAGTGTTTTCAGCTTGAGGTCATTTTAGAAGGCTTGTGAGCTTTTATATGTGTAAATAGTGTTTACATGTGAAAATGACCAGTGTGTGTAAATAGCTACTTCAGAACAACACTGTTTACATATGCACATCTGCAGGCTGCACACTTTCTGAGGGAATGTGTTTTGGATAAAATGGAAAAGTATGCACATATTTCTGATGTTGTCATGGCGATACATGCATACTTTTAAAAAATGGATTTTGTCATTTACATGTGATCTAAAGCAGGCATAAATATTAGTTAATTGCTCATTTGAGGGGGCTCATTTACTAAAGCTTAGCTTGAATTATCTGCAGTAGGGCCCATTTTATTCCTAAGGGCCCTGCTGCAGATAACTCAAGCTAAGCTTTAATAAAAGACCCCCTTGGACTCTGGGCTGCACCAATGAATAAGGAGGTACTTGTGCTTACCTCTGTGGTATTTAAAACCATCTCAAAAATTTTAAAAATGAGTTATTTCCTTGGCTTCTTAATTGGTTCCAATACCAATATTCTTTTGTATTCCACAAAAATCATTTAAGCTCTATGCGGATTACAAACTAAGAAATCCAGACAGTTACTGGAGAAAGACAAAACATTTCAAATAAATCTATGTAATTGGCTTTCCCTGGCCATCCAGTTTTGTATAATCTGACACTTACACATGTAAATGCTGGCACTTAAGAACATAAGGCCCCTTTTACTAAGCGATGGTAAGCCCAATGCGGGCTTATTGCTTGCTAAACAGGAAGTACTGCCGGGCTGCTGCAGTAGTCCTGTCGTACTTCCCACCCCTTGCACACCATCTTATCCAGTGTACACAGCAGTAATCGGGTAGTGCCGCACGCTGTTCTGTTACCACTGGGTTAGATTGGGAGCCCTTACTGCCATCTCAATGGGTGGCATTAGGGCTCCCCACCCCGAAATGGCCATACGGCAAGTGCTTTACTTGCTGCATGGCCATTTCCTGCATTAAAGAGAGACCTCCCTTTTACCTGTTGTGAAAAACATGCACTGATGCCAGCACAGGCTCCCTTTTGCCACAGCTTGGTAAAAGGGTCCCATAGGGTGTGAAATTGGAACATACATGTCACTGTGGTACTTACACGTTCGAAACTCGTGGTGATGCTGCTCGTATTTTTGGATGTTTCCCCTTGTAAATTGGCAGTTTCCACTGGACATGCTGCAAGCAACCCTTGTATTTCCCTGTATCATTACAAAGTATTTTATAAAAAGCTCCATGTTCAGCAAGCTTTTTGAAAAATATTTGTGGGATTATGCACTTTCAGACTTGGATGTGTCAAATTTATATAGACATCCCCAGGGAAGTCTAGAAAGAGGTGTTTGACATGAATATATTTGCTTCTGTGATAATATTTAGTACCCCTATTGGCCCAGAGCTGTAGTTTTATATGAAACCTTATTCTCTTCAAACTTTCATGGAGCCTTAGATGATGGTATCTGAATAGTAGCATTTTGCTTCAGATTTGTAGCTTAGTCTGGGTTAAGAGATCTAGAGGGCACCTATATGAATCCTGTTGTATAAATGAAAATAGGTGCCTACTTTCTTTATAGGATATTTGCATAGTTGGTATACAGGCATATGTGGTTAGGCATGAACACTTAGGCTAGCCATAGAGGCTTGTAGCGCTATATAAATGCTAAGTAGTAGTAGTAGTAGTAGCCATAGAGTTGGTGTGAATGATTGTGCCTAGGTTCAGGAGAGAGGCACGTGACATAGTATTCTATAAGTTACACATGTGTGTGCCCTGCCACGCTCTGCCCACTCCATCCATGTGTGTGCCTAATACCCATTATTGAAGATTCTATAAGTTACACATGTGTGTGCCCCACCACTAGGACCACCGAGAGACTGAGCCATGCCCGGGGCAGGACTGCTGTCGGGCTCGGGCAGGGCCACTGTTACCCCTTCAGGATCACTGCCGCTCCCCTCAGGATCGCTGCTACCGCCCCCCCCCTGCCGCAACTCCAAATACCTTGGCTGGTGGGGATCTCCAGGCCCCGCCAGCAGAAGAAGTCTTCCTCCAGTGCTGTTCTTCACTCCGCTGCATTTCACAACCATGCATGTTCGTCGTGAGGGGAAAAGCAGCAGCTTGGCAGGCAAGAACAACTCTGGATGAAGACTTCTGCTGCTGGCGGGGCCTGGGGACTCCTGCCAGCCAAACCAGAGGCCTTGGCCTGAAACCCTGTTTCTGCTCCTCTCCAGCCTCCAAGAGGGAACTGGTGCCAGAGTTTTCTCTCTCCTGCTCCTGTCAGGACGCGATCATCCGGGTCCTGTCAGCAGCAGGAGAGAGAGAGAGAGAGAGAGAAACCCTGGTGCTGGGTCCCCCTTGGAGGCTCAGCCCAGGGGAATTTTGCCCCCTGCCCCCCTCTTGGCGTTCCCTGCTTGCCACACTCTGCCCACACTCCACCCACGTGTTTGTCCACCATGCATTACTGAAGATTCTGTAAGTTACACATGTGTGCCCTGCCATGCTCTGCACATGCTTCACCCATGTGCACACTTGCAAAATATGCCTTATTGAAGATATTCACATACTTACAGAATAGTGTATTGCCAGATTGTACTCATTTTTGTTTACACATATATATATACCACCTAAATCTACATGGCTCCTTATAGAATTACTCCTACATGCAAAATTGACCTTAAATGTAATGTTAAACACAGTTACTATATGTAAACCAAGTGCAATGTATCTGAGGTTATCAGGGCTTTTTTTGTGGAGGTACTCGGGAGTACTGAGTACTGGCACCTTTTCCAGTGTCTGCTAAAATTGACCATGGACCACAAGTTTTAATGAAAGAGCTCAGGCTCAAGACACCAATTCTGCCTTGTCATATATTCTGTGACTGGTTGCAGGGGGCCTGGCTATTGTGGAGTGAGTCCCTCAGTGATCACCCCACCCCTGAAGGGTGGCCTGGCATTTGAGTACCGGCACCTGTTTTGCTAGAAAAATTGCACTGGAGGTTATACTGTACATAAGAGGTGCAGCTAGACCTTGATTTTTTTTTGGGGGGGGGGGGGGGGCGCGGAGTAATGATTCCTCTAAGGAGTAACCTGGTGTGTGCAAACTTTTTTTAGTGTGAGCAACAAGTTTAAAAAACCAACAATTTTTGAGCACTGGTATTAGCAATGCATTTCTGTATATAGCACAAAAATTAAAAACTTTTGTGAGCAACCGTGTAAAATCTGTGAGCGATGCTCCTAAAGTGTATAAGCAATTGCTCGTACACTCCACTTAGAGGGAGCATTGGGCCTGAGCCCAAACTGTGTATGTGTGTGTGTGTGGGGGGGGGGGGCACATTTTGCCCTGCCTTCCTGCCACTCTGCACCCCACTGCAACCCCACATACCTGGGCTGGCGGAGGTCCCTAAGCCCCTTCAGCAGAAACCTTCCTGTGGTAATACTTGGTACCTCACTGTCTGTCCTGCTTTCCCACGCCGGCGCTGGTGCATATTTTCAATGCAACACATTGAGAAAAAAATAGGTGCCGGAGCTGGCAGAACTCTGTTTGGGGGAGCAGCCGCTCCCCTGGCACCCCCTCCCCCCAGCTACACCACTGCCTGGCGCACGTGCTCAAGGGAGGGGAAAGCAGGGCAGGCAGTGTGGGGGTGAATATTGCTACAGGAAAGCTTGTGCTGGCAGACTTGGGGGCCCCCGCCAGCCAAACCATAAGACTTTGGGGGCCCAAACAAAATTAGGGGGGACCAGGCCCCCATGGCTACCACTGCTGTACAGGGTTGGGTTAAGGCATGAACCAGGTGAGGCATGCACACAGCTCTCTTCACCCCTCCTCACCCCTCTTTCCATGGTGCCCTTGGCATGCACACTCCCCTCCTTTCCTCTCCCTCTCTTGTACTTTTCAGTAGGAAGCTTAAGAGGAGAGTGGCTACATGCTAGGTTGTGTCATTCTTCTTTGCAGCATTGTTTTCTACTGCAGAATTTGAACTGCAAGGCTAGTTCAAATTATGCGGCTGGAGTCAGCAGGGCAAAGGAGGACACAGTTGGAATTCAGCCACTCTCCTCCTCTGTTTACTACTGAAACACACAGGAGAGGAAGAAGAGAGAGAAGAAAGAAGGAGAATAAGCTGGGGGATATCACAAGAAGGGGATGTGTGTGCCAGGGTCCAGGGATACCACAGGTGAGGGTAAGGGGGGGGGGGGGGGGAGAGCTGCATGCCTGTGTGTGTGTGCTGAAGAGGCACCACAGGGAGAAGAATTCAGGATACATAGGCGCCCTGTATAAGAGGCTTGCCCAATTGTGGACTTCCATTTGCGATGCAGCCCGCCCCCTGCATTTTGACCTTTTATTTCCGTGACAGTGATGTCAATGAAGAAAAAGACTACAGGCTCGCTGCCAGCTTCTCCCTTCTCTCTGCACACAGTGTCCCTCCTTCTGCGGTGATGCATTTCCTGTTTCCGTGAGGGCGGGACACTGTGTGCAGAGAGAAGGGAGAAGCTGGCGGCGAGCATGTAGTGTCTTTTTCTTCATTGAGGTCGCTGCCACGGAGTGTATGAAGGTAAGCTCCGCCCCCTTTAGCCTCCCCAAACAGTTGGGCTACTGACCGTCTATGTCAGGATATGTACATTCAGAGCTCTTGCTAGCCTGATAGTGATGCTGAATATACAGAACAGATTTAAACAGCATGGTTGGCATCTAGAAAACATGCTGACCGGGAGGTTTGAACATGGACTTATGTGTTATTAATGTTACTTTCTAGAGTGATCTCAAGGGGCCCATTTACTAAAGAGCATTAAGACCTTAACGTGAGGTTAGCATACACTAACAGACTACCGCAAAACCCACACCTTACCTATTTAAAAAATATATATTTTTAGGAGAGGGAGTGTGATGGGCATGGACATGGGCATGGGCATTCCTGCATTATCCAGCTAGCACGTTAGGATTAGCTCCTGCTAACTGGATAATGTAGAGTTAACGTAGGAGCACATAGTGCTCCCTAAATAGGAGGCAGTAAGTTCTCATGTGTTAATTTTTTGTAGGTACCACATGCTAATGGAAATATTAGCGCATGACCTGCAAAAAAAAAGAGAAAGACCTGCAACAATCAATAAGAGCTTAGTGTGCAGGAGAGTCCCGGGTTAGAACATGTTAAGCCTAGATTTTACCACACATTAGTAAAAGATCCCCCAAATGTCTAAAACCATAACCTGGCAAGTCTTGATTTTAGTTTTTTTTTTTTGCTCAAGTTGTCAAGTTACAAGAATACATCCAGAAGTGAAGTACACAAAGCTCAGATTGCTGGGTGCACTAAATGAAATAAGATGCTGTAAAGTCATCTGTCATGCAGTTTTGTTCTATGGGAGTACATATTTTTTTAAAAATAATTGTTTTGGAATTAACTTTCTCGTCACACCATCTTTCTTTTCAGGTGTGCATATGAATATGGGCGGAGACATACAGATCAGAACACACATGCAATTCTGAATTCTTCCATTGAAGCTAGGAATACCATCAGAGAATGCTGTGTGACAGAGGATCCTAACACCTGCTTCTCCACTCATTTTCCCATTATTTTTCAAATAAATTGATTGCTTTCTTTAAGATAGAAGTTCCTGTGTAGCTTTGAAGTAAAAATAAAGCTGTACACCACCTTGGGTGAAGCTTTTCTTAAAAGGCGGTTAATAAATCCCAATAAATAAAGAAACATCAATGGTGGCTGGATATCTCAGTGGATTTTTGCAGTGACAGAAAGCCTTTTAATGGTAGATGGACAGCTCAGGATGCTAAGGTCACTCTTCATCAGGATAAAGAAGTGAAGGGGATGAGCCACTGGGCAAACTGGGTGGGCACATGCTCCTTGGCACCAACAAAAATACATTAAATACCTGAGTTGGGGGGGGGATCCCCAAGCCCCACCAGCTGCAGGGGTCCTCTGGAGGCAAGAATAGTTCCCTCTCCTTTTTGCTCCAGCCAGTGCCACTGTGCACACACTGCTACTGCCCTGCCCCGCCTCACCCCCTTGTGCATACTTGGTTTTCACGCATGTGCAAAAGCTGAGCGTGTGCAACAGGGGGAGGCCAGCATGACAGCAGTGCATACACAGTGCTGCTGGCTGGAGGAAATAGAAAAGGGAGCTATTCTTTTTTTCTGGAAGACAGGGTTTGAAGATCCCTACCCAGCTATAACAAGGGTGCTATAATATTGGGTGGGCCTGATTCCAAAGTGGGTGGGCTCAGGCCCACCCATGGCTAATCCACTGGCCTGTGGGGCAGCACATTTCCTGACTCAGGGCAGTCTCTGATGATATGTCTGTGTTAGGGTCTGCTTTACTAATTGAGGTCTACATGGGAAACCTTTTATTTTGTTCCGTTTGTCTTTTTCTGCCATTTCATTCATTTCTTTTGATTTTTGTTTGTTTCACTTTAAGAAATGAGATAAATATTAAGGACTGGATTTTGAACTGCTGTGATCACCGGCTTAGTCACTGGTGACAACATTTATATATTTACTATACTATCCATAAAGGTGGTGATACTGAATATAAGTATTGGCTGGTGACTACACTGACACTATCAATTCAGAGGGTAATTCTATAAGGGGGCACCTGGATTTAGATCCTAGGAAATCCCCTATTTGAAGCCTATTCTATAACAACAAAAGCAGATGCCTACTTTTCTATATAGAATACTAAAATAATCCATTTTACAGATGCCTGGTTTGCAAGTACAGACATTTACATCAGCCAAAGAGCTGGTCCATTTATGCACTAAACCGGGCTGATTAAGGGCAAAATATCAGTACTTAAGTGGCCAAGTGCTGACTCCGTCCCCAAAACGCCCCCAAAATAGCTGGCTTTGAGTTAGGTGCTAACTGCAAATTTCAGCAGCACTTAGCCGGTTCAGTGCCGCTGAAAAGTTATGGCTAACTCAACCAAGCGGGTTAACCAGTCAGTGACTGGCTAAATTGCTTTGGTCACAAGATTTCCTAATCTGTGCAAGTAAGTGTGAACCTCACTCACGCTTCATCCAAACTCTGCTCGGGTGAACGGTCAGCTGAAAGTATGCCAACCTAAATATTGAATCCTGTTTATATAATTAGGGTAACTGATGACATGATTACTGTAGGATAGTTACCCACTACTAAATATTATCTAAATATTACTACTTCAAGGGAAAAGACCTCAGTGACTCTTATAACTCCAATGAGGAGCATATGGAAGAACATGGTTAGTGCAACAGGTTGCGGACCTGGGGAACTGGGTTCAATTCCCGCTGTTGCCTGATGCTGGGCAGCGGGTTGAGATCCTGAGAAACCAGATTCAATTCCCTCTGTAGCTCCCTGTGACCGTGAGCAAGTCACTTAACCCTCTGTTGTCCCAGGTACAACAGTAGTACAATGTACTACTTAGATTTTGAGCCCACTAGGGATAGAAGTACCTGTAAATTGAAACTGCACCTAATTTTAGGCATGGCTTATAGAATAGTGCTTTAGCATTTCTTTTTCCGCACTGATTTTTTAGGCTTGATTTATAGATTTCACCCCTTCAATGTCTAGTAATTGCTTATATGTATGCTTACCACCCATTTGAGTATGTAGTTTCTGAAATTCTGTTTTTAGGGCCTGTCTACCCAATATTTAAAATCATTTAACCAGCCAGGAATGGCTCCTGGCCGGTTAAATGACACTTAACTGGCTATCCAGCAATATTCAGCAGGAGATCAATGGTTATCTCCTGCTGAATATTGCTGGTTAGCGGTTAGTTGATAGCCAGTTATATTGCACATCATAACTGGTTATCTGCTAATATTCAGCACATCGCCGGCTAAGTTTCAACTTAACCGGCCAGTGCTGAATATCTAATTCCTCCAAAATACAGTTGAAATCCCCCCTACTACCCAAACTCCGTTAGCCACTTTTTCAAATTGGCCAAACCAAATCATGAAGAAATCCTTCTTCTCCCCAATGGGGACATTCAAGTTTAGTATACTTATTTCCTTACCTGTATTCTACACATCACCCACACTACCCGCCCCTCTCATATTTCACAAAAGAAAGGGTTTTATTCAACAAAATGGCTACCTCCTGCTTCTTAGTAGTCAGAGGAGGATATAACTTCTCCTCACCAACCAGTTTGTAATTTAATATGTTCCTGTTGTATGAGCCTAGTTTCTTGCAGCAGAACTATATCTGCTTTTTGTTTTTTTCTGGTGCTGCAATTCTTTTCCTTTTTACTGGTCTATTAAGCCCACTGACATTAAGTGTAAGAATCTTATGTCCCATATTGCATATCCAGCTTCATCTTTACAGCAGTAGACCCATCCCCCTCCAGCTCCCCACCCAGGATATTCCCTAAATCTCTAGAAAACCCCTCACATTCCCCCTCTCCCCCAAAAGATAATCCTTTCCACCCTGTCCCTTTCCAGACCCCACCCCCCAACAAAAGGACATAAGCATGTTAACCAATCTCTCCCACCCCCTCACCCCCTGGTGAGAGATAAAACCATTGTAAAGCCCTTTACCTGCTCCCGCTCACACACTCCCCCCCCCCCCCAAACTCTCAACCATACATCCATCCATTCAAAACTGCACAAAACATATCAACAAGAATCACATCCTTATTTTTCCCCAAACCCTACCTTCATAACCTTTTCCCTATCACCAGGCCTCCACCTCTTACAGTTACAGTAAATGGGGCCGCTCCCACTTTCCCAGAGTTCTGTGATCTCAGTCCACCTGACAACAAAAAAAGTAGCTGGTCCCTTCTGGGTTCTAAATATCTGCTACTGGATCACCCACTCAGTTCTCAGGACTCCAGTGCATTCCCACTGAGGCTATATCTAGGGCTGACTTGCTCCAGCTCCGTTGAGCAATCTCCAATATTCTCTTTCATTGCCCGGATTGGACCAGCCTCTAGGGCACTCTGCTCATCTGCAGTCACACTGGGGCACCACCGATTCTATTCTCCAGCCACCTCTGGTGTCGTTTTGGGTGTTGCAGTCCAGATAAAAATGTTGCTGCCTGTTGTTGATGATCATGATTTTAGCAGGATACCAAATACTAGTTTCTATATTGCATCTTTCCATCTCAATATCTCCTTACGCTTTCTTATTGTTTCTTGAGCAAGATCAGGAAAAGTCGTACATTCATTCTCTTATAGTCAACTACACCATGGTGGCATGTGGCCTGAAGCATGTGTTCTTGTTCTTCATATTTCAGCAGATAACAATTTTATGATGATCGCTCTACGAGGGCCTCCAACCCAGGATTTGCTTTCAGTTCTTGGTGGGCACTCTCCATCAGGATCCCTGGGAAATAGTCCTCTCCCTCATAAATGTCCATGGGTCAGTACCTTCCAACCCCTCAGTAACACCAAATAGTCAGGGGTTTGAGTGCTGGCTTCGATTCTCCTGCTCTTCTAGTTTATCCTTCAGTAGCGAACTTGCATATACAATGTCTGTATAGAAGAACTTTCAGACTCCATCCCCTTGAACTTCTCATCAAATTTGGCCAGCACTGTTTGCAGTATCTCCTCCTTCGCCTTTCTGATCTGATACAACACCAAACCGAATCTGTCCTCACACTCTGAGGTGGGTTTCTCCATTGCCACTATCTCCATCTGGGTCTCTTGGCTCAGCATGCTTTCCCGCTACCACTTTCTGTCCAACTTTGCCACCTAAATTTCTTTGGTAGTCTTTGGAGTTCTTCCCTTCACCATCTTCGGCATTGTAATCAACTATGAAGAAGAGCTGGACTCCTCGGGAGAGAAAATTGGAAAAAAATTTTGAATCTCTCAAAGGGTAAGTGTATAGAACTCCACTCATGCACATCCTCTCACCATACATACCAAACCGGAAATCCTCCATTGTAAGTGTTGTAACAACTGTATCTGATATCCTGATACTTCAGTGGGAATGCCATTTAAGCCTGGTGCTTTGTTCTTTGATAAAGCTTTCAGTACTGCTTTGACTTCTTTCATCACCAATGGTCCCTGATTGTGAGGTGCAGGTTGAAATGGCTGTTGGTCCACTTGATCTTTATGGTATTCTTTTCACTTTTACTCGATTTTCTTGAGTTGTTCCACATGGATCTTTTAGCATCATTTAGCATTCCAACTCTAGGCTAGAATTTTCTTGTAAGCTTTCATAGCTTTAGGAAAGTGATCTTGGCCTTCTCTAATATATCTGATTCTATTTCCTTCCACACATTGTAGTAGTGCTTCTTTTTATCTCATCTAGTGGCACATTGGCTAAGTTTGATGACTAGCACCTCTTTCTCCTCTAGCTTTAACTTCTCTATGTTTCTGAGCAATTTTGAGAATTTCTTTGTTCATCCATATTGACTGCTCTTGCTATTCACCATAAAGACTCCTGAAATAAACCTGTAGCCGAAACACAGATCTGTGTTGAGTCTGTATTAAAATATTTCCTATATATGATTCAGCTGTCCCGGTCTCTAAAGTCATTGGTCCATTTCCCACTTTTCCCTTATACTCTATTGATTACGTGGGATTCTGTTGTCCATCCACCTAGGTGGATTTTCCTTCCCAGAGGTGGGTCCACATGTTTTTAGTGCTATAAAATAAGTGTCCCCCCAAAATCCTCTCCTCAAGCACACAGAACAGGTATAAAGTGTACTGTGATGACTGGCTGTATAATCTGTGGACATGTACCTAAAACCCACACTGGAAAATAATCAAAGGAGGCTGGTAAGGATCAGGATAAAAATACCCCCTTATTAGGCCCTCCTGAAGTGCACAAAAATGTACAAAAAAGGGCTATGAAAACAATAAGGCATAAAGTGGGCAATTCTATAAGAGATCAACAATAAGGCATAAAGGGGGCTATTCTATAACAGGTCACTGAAATAGAGGTGCCTACTTTCTGCAGGCTGTGAACCTATTCTATAAGGACACTTACACTCACTAGTGTTCTGATAGAATACTAGCATAAACCAGCATTGATGTGTCTACATTTAGGTGTGTGCACTTATGCCAAAGACTACAGCTGGTGTGGACGCAAGTACATACATTTCAATTCTGTAGACTACACACATGAATTGTTGGCTCTGCATGTGTCCTGCCCTCGCCGCTCCTCTGCGAGGGCCTCCCTTGAATTTACACGCTAAGTCATACTGTGACAAGGCAAGCCCCAGAGATTCCCCAGTGAAGCAGTTGAGCCCAGAACTAAGGGTCCCAGAAGTCCTTGCAAGAATGAGAGAAGAGAGTAGTCCTAAAAAAATGGAATGGATTCCCAGCCCCAGCAGGGGGAGCAATGGCTTGAGGCAGGGTGAGCCTGTTACTCCCTTCTCCACAAGAGTGAGAGGGAAGGATGAAGCTCAGTTTCCCTGGCCTCGCCATCAGTATATAATTCCCCCCAGCTATAAGAAGGGGAGAGCCGATTTCCTGAAGGATCTCAGTCACCAGGAGAGAGGGGAGACAAATGGAGAGAGAGATTCCATGGAGTATGTGGAGGAAGGAAGTAGCTTGCCACTAGAGCTGCCTAAGGGAGAGGAGCCAGCTACCATGGAGTGGGAGAATTCAAAGGTTGCCCTGCCCAGCACTTGAAGGCAGTGGAGGAGGCCACACCGAGCGTGGTGCTGAGAGGTGGGAGAAACTGCCAACCCTGCTCCTTGCAGGGTTCCCTCTATGCTGTGAACAGGCAGGTGATTTGTGGTATTGGTTTGATATGCAAAGATTGTCCATGAAGATTTGTTCTGAACTGTTGTGCTATGTTGAAAGTGTGCTCAACTCTTACTAAATCCTTCTGAAGGAGGGGGAAGGGAAAGCTAATGCCCTAATAGAAGACTTGAGCGTTTGCTGAGGGATTTTGGGACCTGGACTGTACCTTTTTTTCTTTGAAGACTATATTAAGAGGGCTGCACCTTTTGTTTTGAAGAATATATTATGATTTTTGGCATGAAATTGCCTTGATAATAAAATACTTTGGCCCCAAGACCCAGTATCAGCAGCATTCTGTCCTGGAATCCTGGGAGTCCCGCAGGCTTGCTGGCTCTACCCAAGTGGAGGAAGCGGACTCCTCTTTACAATACGCACTCTTAAATTATTGAATAGTGCTAAGCATGTGGCTGCTGTTTATGCATATAACCCCATAATTCTATAATCTTGCATGCCCAATTTTATTTATTTATATTTATACCCCACATTATCCCAAACTGGCTCAGGCTCAATGTGGCTTACAAGCAATAAACAGCAATGACTAACAATAAAACGTTAAGTTAACAGTAAGCATAGATTATTAAATCACGCCAAAAGACATAGATTATTATTATCAGAGAAGCACTGAAGATAGATAATATAATTAACTGTTGAATCATATTTTGTCGTTATTAAAAGCAGTGCTTATCAAGAATGTTTTCAGCATTTAGCGGAAGGACATAGAGGCGTATTTTCAAAGCACTTAGGGGTCCTTTTACTAAACAGTGGTGGGGCTAATGCGCGGGTAACGCACACCAAATTGACACTACTGCTGGGGTAGCGTGGGCATCTGGTGGTAATTTTGAAGTTGGTGCATGCTGTTTGCCATGGGGAGGTATTCCCAGCGGTAATCGGCAGTGTGGCCACATTGGCACACATTGCATAATACCGTGCCCCATAAAAAAGCCCTTTTTCCATCCACAGTAAAAATTGGCCCAGTGTGTACCAATTTCACATGTCCACACTACTGTAGGCCAGTTTTTACCACAGCTTAGTAAAAGGGCCCCTTAGACGTACAAAGTTAGATAGGTTACCATCCACCTTATAATCGAAAGAGAAAAACGCCTAGATTTCGACCCAAATCGGGAGATAGACGTTTATCTCACAAAAACGAATAAATCGGTATAATGGAAAGCCGATTTTGGACGTTTTCAACTGCACTCCGTCGCGGATGCGGACAAAGTTGATGGGGGCTTGTCAGAGGTGTGGCGAAGGTGGAACTGGGGCGTGGTTATTGGCCGAGGAGAGATGTACGTGTTAGGGCGATAATAAAAAAAAAATAAAGGCATTTTTAGCGAACATTTAGGACACTTTTGTTGGACCCTTTTTTCACACGAACAGGTCCCAAAAAAGTGCTCTAAATGACCAGATGACCATCGGAGGGAATCGGGGATGACCTCCCCTGACTCCCCCAGTGGTCACTAACCCCCTCCCACCACAAAAAAATGATGTTTCACAACTTTTTATTTTCACCCTCAAATGTCATACCCACCTCCCTGGCAGCAGTATGCAGGTCCCTGGAGCAGTTGTTAGGGGGTGCAGTGGACTTCAGGCAGGTGGACCCAGGCCCATCCCCCCCCTGTGTTACAATTGTGCTGCTTAATGCTTATTAGTCGTCCAACCCCCCCAAACCCACTGTACCCACATGTAGGTGCCCCCCTTCACCCCTTAGGGCTATAGTAATGGTGTAGACTTGTGGGCAGTGGGTTTTGAGGGGGATTTGGGGGGCTCAACACACAAGGGAAGGGTGCTATGCACCTGGGAGCTCTTTTACCTTTTTTTTTTGTTTTTGTAAAAGTGCCCCCTAGGGTGTCCGGTTGGTGTCCTGGCATGTGAGGGGGACCAGTGCACTACGACTCCTGGCCCCTCCCACGAACAAATGCCTTGGATTTATTCGTTTTTGAGCTGGGCACTTTCATTTTCCATTATCGCTGAAAAACAAAAACGCCCAGCTCACAAATTATCGAATAAAACATGGACGTCTATTTTTTTTCAAAAATACAGTTCAGTCCGCCCCTTCACGGACCCGTTCTCGGAGATAAACGCCCATGGAGATAGACGTTTTCGTTCAATTATGCCCCTCCACGTAACTTTGTAAGTCTAAGTGCTTTGAAAATGAGCCTCAATGTCTACAAGGAATCTAGTCTACGAGGAATCCATTCCTCAAAGTCTATGAGGAATGTTTAGGCAATGAATTCAATTTCTTAGTGCTTTGATAGGAAAAGCCTGCAGTATAAATAGATTTGTAGATAACTTTCTTACAACAAGGGTAGTAAAGAGATGATAATAGGTGGGAAAATGTGTGATACAAATGTAACAAATAAATAAATAAGTCTGGTTAGAGTATTTTGTTTAGATAGTTCAATGAGGTTTTGCATGAAGGAGACATACCATATAAGATCTGGTATACACATACACATAGTTTAAAGGTAATTCTGGACTTTAATCAAAGCCAATGTAATTTTAGAAGTAAAGGGGAGGCTTTCGAGTAACATGGTACCCTGAAGACCAGGTGGGCATCGGTATTCTGTGCTGTTTGAAGTTTTCTAATTGGATTGATCTTGTATCCAGCATAAATGGCATTGCAATAATTGAGCTAGTTTAAAAGCTATAAGTTATATGTTTTTTGGAGTGTTGAAGACAGTAAAAACAAATGAAAAAAAGTTGAAAATGTCAGGTAGATCTATGAAGATGTACACAGCGCCATAATTGTATGGGACGCTGTGCCCAAATGGGAAATGCTGTTGATTACTCTGATGATCCCCGTTTTTCAAAAAAAATTTAAATGAAAAGGACTGTGGAATATGTAAAAGTGTGGATGTTTGGGACGGAATTAATGTATATTTTAAAGTAAGTCCCCACGTCGATACTGTAAGGTCCTTTCAAGTTGATTTATGGCTAAAGTTAAGCATGTAACTGTGGACTTAAGCTAGTATTCTATAATGGCACCATCCTGTTTGTCTGCCTCAGGATCTCCCTGAACACCACTGATATCTGTGGTCCCTCTCCAGTATTTCACCCTGACCACCTTCAGTTTGTTCATCACTGCTACTAAACTGTCAGAAGATACTACCGTGTTTCCCCGAAAATAGGACATCCACCGAAAATAAGACCTAGTAGAGGTCTTGCTGCAATTTTCAAATTGCAGCAAGACCTCTACTAGGTCTTATTTTCAGCCTCCCCCAAAAATAAGACCTAGCAGGGGAGGCCTTATTTTTCGGGGAAACATCGGGGTCACCCCCCCACCCGAGATTGCCGGCTCCTCCCCTCGATTGGCAGCTCCCCCGCCCTCAGCCGCTCCCGGAATTAACCTCTTAAACGCTTCCTTTCACCTTCGCACTCGCCGCAAGCAGCAGGGCAGGCCACTCCTTCCTTCCGTGTCCCGCCCTCGCCTGACGTTACGTTACGTCAGGCGAGGGCGGGACACGGAAGGAAGGAGTGGCCTGCCCTGCTGCTTGCAGCGAGTGCGAAGATGAATGGTGAAAGGAAGCGTTTAAGAGGTTAGTTCCGGGAGCGACTGAGGGCGGGGGGAGCAGGCGATCGAGGGGGGGGTGAACTCAGGTGGGGGGGGCAACCCAATGTTTCCCCGAAAAATAAGGCCTCCCCTGAAAATAAGACATAGCGGGTCTTGGGGAGCAAAAATTAATATAAGACAGTGTCTTATTTTCGGGGAAACACGGTAGTATTTTACATCTGATTCAGCAGTGGGTGAAGATTAAGTCAAGAATCTGCCTTAGTGATTCAGACGGCGGATAAGGAACAATCATTCTATTAAGTAAGGAGAATTATATGACAGAAATAAGAAGACAACTATCTGATATGAGCGTTTCCTATTGGACAGGGATTCTTCTGAAACAGTGACAGCTAAAATTGCATTGATTAATAAAGAGGGTTGAGACATGGGTTCCTCACTGCTTCATAAGAACACTTTCTGATTTACAAAATTTTCAAGATATCGGGTATTTTAACAAAAATATACAAGAGTTTGGACTGCTTTCCAGGGCCTCCTAAAGTGTCAGTAAGGGATTCTTTGCTTGAGTGAACGTGTAAATATGTGGATTATTTTTTTACAATCCCTAGTGACATTTATTTATTCTTACATTAAAGACATCACACATTTTTTGAGTCTTTTACAGGAGTTAGATGATTTGCAGCCTCCATTTTTGTTTAGATGTGCAATCTCTTTCTACCAGCATACCCAGGGCTTTTTTGAGGGGGTACTTGGGGGTACTGAGTACCGGCACCTTTTCCATTGTCTGCTAAAATTGACCCATGGACCCCAAGTTTTAATGAAAGAGCTCAGGCTCTACGCACCAATTCTGCCTTGTCATAGGTTCTGTGACTAGTTGCAGGGGGCCTGGCTATTGTGGGGAGGGTCCCTCAATGATTACCCCCACCCCTGAAGGGTGGCTTAGCATTTGAGTACCGGCACCTTTTTCACTAGAAAAAGTGCACTGAGCATACCACAAAGAGAAACATCAACAATAGTGGAGAAGAGTTTGGAAAAAGCTTCTTATCCACAGTTGGTAGCAACTCATTTTTTTAAATTGGAATTGACTATGCTGGCTATGAAGTATAATAATTTTTATTTGACCACCAATTCTATCAACAGATCTCTGGAATAGCCATGGGAGCTGCTTTGCTCCCAGCATTGCAGATTTCTTCATGGCTGATTTTGAAGAGAAGTGGGTGTAACCATTTGCAAGTAGTATGCTGACGTCATCCTACTGACAACACTTTAGTTATTTGGAAAGCCACAGAAGTTAATTTTGTAGTCTTTCTGGAATATTTCAATAAATGCCACCGTACTATTGCTCTTACCATTGCTCTTGAAATGTAACACTTGCTTGAAATGTTCAATCATGGCAGAATCTTCTTGTTATAAAGATCTGGCCAGAGGTCTTGAGTATCATTTGCAGGTGAGCATCACTTGTCAATCGACAAATGTGATTAATTTTATATCTCTTTCCAGCCTATTTTAGCTCGATCATTGCTATGATAGTTCTTGGTCAGGGATCATGCACTAGGACTCCTTAAAGGAACCTGCAATCAAACATAACCATGAAATGTCACCCTTATGCAACGAGTATGACTCTCACCATCGGAGATATTTCCTTCAGTATTATATCTCCTTCCAGCGTATTTGAATTTGGTCATTGCTATGATAGTCCTTTCATGCACCAAGGTTCCTTATGGATCCTGCAATCATAAGTCAACCACTAGATGACACCATTGCACAGTGAATATAAACTCACTCTCCCAGAGGCTATGAACCTTGCTTCCATGGCAGATACAGTATTGACCAACCTGGAGAGTAAAAGAAGTGAGCCAGGGATCAAACTCAGGCCTCTCTGCATGCAAATATGTAGCACTGTCAGTGAGCAAGTGGGCAATGTTCAGATTCAATAACTTTTATGCACGTTCCACCATAGCATTCTGAGTATTATATCTACAAATGACTTTGAGAACATTTGATTTTAGTCTATTTTTTTTGTTCTTATTTTTAGACTTTTGGAAATTCTCAAAGTTCTCCCTTGGTGCCCTATAAGTTTTGCAGTTGATTTTTGCTGCAGTTCTTGTTGAGGCTGCCTTGCCCTATTGAGTACAAATAATCCTATAATTTAGCAAGGCAAGCATGTCACATATTAACTACTGACATTATGACAAGAAGTGCTAGTGACATGTCATTCAGTACTTCTGCAGCTACCAGCCCAGAACATTATTTTCTTTAGGAAAATCAATACTTTGTAGGCACAATTTACTTATGGCCTGGTAATGCTGGTAACAGGAAATGAGGCTATAGATGAAGGACATACATGTGAGACTTCCAAGGTAGTCAAGACATGATTTCAATGGTATTGCCCTTGAGTACCTTTTCCAGTTCATCAATACATGAATTTTAGTGCACCATCCCCAGCTTTTGCTCTTTCTTGCCTGCCTCTTATTTCTTTCAAGGTCATTTAGATATGTTTTCTCTGTTCTTGCATTAATACATTTAGAAGCCCTTTAACTAAGGTGTGCTAAGCCCTAACACAAGGTAATTGTATACTAAAAATATTTTCCTATTTATTTTTAGAAGAGGACGTGGCATGGGCCGGGAATGGAGAATGGGCGAGGAAGTGTTAACCAGCTAGTGCACTCACATTACCGCACACTAAATAGTTAATGCATCCATCTCGTGGTAGCCCTTAATTGGGGGTGGTAAGTGTTCCTATCTTAATATTTTCAGATGGACACATACTAATGCTAACAGCGTTTGGCCAGAAATGCAACAAATTGTGCCCCTTCTACTTCAGGGGAAGGTTGGGAAAATATATATCAGTCAATAGCGGATGCAGTCTTAAAATTTCCTAATCTTTTGATTTGGGGAGATTTTAATATCCATTTTGATGATTGCATTCAACTGCGTTCTTTGAGATTTTTTACATTCTTACAGAATATTGGGGTAACACAATTTGTTAAAGGCCCAACTCAAATAGCTGGTCATACTCTTGACTTAGTAATGACAAATTCCTCAGATTTACTACATTGTAGTAATTTTTTGACAATGCCAGTCTCCTGGTCAGATCATTATTTCTTGCATTTTAAGTTATCATTTACAAAATCAGTGCAGACAGCTACACCTTCATTATTGCAGACTAGCAGGCTTATTTTCGAAAGAGAAGGGCGCCCATCTTTCAACACAAATCGGGAGATGGGCATCTTTCTCTCAGGGTCGCCCAAATTGGCATAATTGAAAGCCGATTTTGGGTGTCCACAGCTGCTTCCCATTGCGGACACGACCAAAGTTCCTGGGGGCGTGTTGGAGACTTAGCGAAGGCGGGACAGGGGCGTGCCTAGCAGATGGGTGTCCTCGAGCAATAATGAAAAAAAAGAAGGGCGTCCCTGAGGAGCACTTGGGCGACTTTACTTGGTCCATTTTTTCTTACGACCAAGCCTCAAAAAGGTGCCCAAACTGACCAAATGACCACTGGAGGGAATCAGGGACCTCCCCTGACTCCCCCAGTGGTCACTAACCTCCTCCCACCATGAAAAAAACAACTTTAAAAACTTTTTTTGCCAGCCTGAAATGTCATACTCAGGTCCATCGCAGCAGTGTGCAGGTCCCTGGGGGGGGGGGGGAGGTATGTGTGTGTCAGTGGAGGCATAACGAAGGCGTGGACGTCCTTCTTTCAAACATTTTGGACGTCCTGAACTGCCCTCCCCCCCCCCCCCACAGGGACAGCCAAATTTCACGGGAGTAGAGTGGAGTGAAGTGGAGGTGTGGCCTAGTGGTTAGAGCACTGGTCTTGCAATCCAGAGGTGGCCAGTTCAAAGCCCACTGCTGCTACTTGTAATCCAAATAAATAAAGGGGATGCCAGAGGCATAACAAAGGCATGGACATTCTTCTCACAGACACATCCACGTTTTGTCCGTCCTCAACCACTGTCGCAGGGACGGAGGCATAGCAAAGGCCGTCCTTCACCCATACTCTAAAAAAAAAAATGATGTCCCTGACGAGCACTTAGATGCTTTCACCTGGACTTGTGCTTTTCTAAGGTTGTAGATGGCAATTTATTTAAGGTTGTAGATGGCTATTATACATGCAGTGAGCAGCTCATTTGCATGTGATTTCCTTCATGCATGCCCGTTCCTTTTTGAATCGCTAAGGGATCGGTAAGGGAAGGGCTTCTTCCGTTCAGTTTGTGCATCTGGCTGAACGTAAGGGAGCTATGTGCCTGGGAGCAATTTGTGAAGCCACTGCAGTGCCCCCTAGGGTGCCCGGTTGGTGTCCTGGCATGTCAGGGGGGACCAGTGCACTATGAATTTTGGCTCCTCCCATGACCAAATGGCTTGGATTTGGTCGTTTCTGAGATTGGCGTCCTTGCTTTCCATTATCGCTGAAAATCAGAAACTACCAAGTCCTGGGGACGACCATCTCTGCTGGGGACGACCATCTCTAAGGTCAACCTAAATTTGCTGATTTGGGTGTCCCCGACTGTATTATCAAAATGAAAGATGGACGCCCATCTTGTTTCGATAATACGGGTTTCCCTGCCCCTTGCTGGAGCCATCTTGCGAGGATGTCCCCATGAAAACTTGGGCGTCCCTTTCGATTATGCCCCTCCACATGTTTGAAACGCATAGATCCTTTTTCCTTATCCTCTCTCAGGTTATTTTCCAGTAGATTTTAAAGATCAATCAATGGAAGAGCAAGTGACAACTTGGAATGATGTTCTTAATAAAGCATTGGATGATATTTTGCATAAAAAAATAATTAACACACGGATTAAAAAGTCCCAGCCATGGTATCATCCAGGCATAAGACTATGTAAACAACAGGTGCAACAGGCAGAACAGAAGTGGAAAACAGGAAAAACTGAAGAGTTGAAAAATAAATGTAAGCAATGTCAATGGTACTTCTTAAAACAGATTAGAATTGCAAAAACCTCATACTATTCAAAACAACTTTTTGCTATAGTAAAACAAATAACAACAAAACCGCAGATCGGTGAAACTACATCTTGTATAGATGAAAAATCTTAGCAAGTTTCTTTACATCAAAGATAGATAAGTTATGAGCACAGTTTCTAAACGCTACCAACATATTAAATGAAAAACCCTTTTTAAGTTGTTCGGGATCATGGCAGTCATTTGAGTTTCCTTCACTCACGTCATTTCAAAAGATAGTGTCTAGTCTTTCTGTTACATACTGTTCTCTTGATCCTATTCCTTCAGATTGGCTCAAAATTTAATCTACACGAAATGATAGTAAAGAGTCTTATGGAAGGTGCAGTACCAATATCTCTTAAAAAAGCCGCCACTTGATTCTTTTTCTTCAAGTAATTATCGACCTGTTTCAAATCTTCCTTTTTTGTCAAAATAATGGAAACTATTGCATTTCTGCAGCTTCAATCACATTCTGAATCTATAAATGCATTACATCCAAGGCAGTCAGGTTTTAGAAAAGGATACAGTGGGGGAAATAAGTATTTGATCCCTTGCTGATTTTGTAAGTTTGCCCACTGACAAAGACATGAGCAGCCCATAATTGAAGGGTAGGTTATTGGTAACAGTGAGAGATAGCACATCACAAATTAAATCCGGAAAATCACATTGTGGAAAGTATATGAATTTATTTGCATTCTGCAGAGGGAAATAAGTATTTGATCCCCCACCAACCAGTAAGAGATCTGGCCCCTACAGACCAGGTAGATGCTCCAAATCAACTCGTTACCTGCATGACAGACAGCTGTCGGCAATGGTCACCTGTATGAAAGACACCTGTCCACAGACTCAGTGAATCAGTCAGACTCTAACCTCTACAAAATGGCCAAGAGCAAGGAGCTGTCTAAGGATGTCAGGGACAAGATCATACACCTGCACAAGACTGGAATGGGCTACAAAACCATCAGTAAGACGCTGGGCGAGAAGGAGACAACTGTTGGTGCCATAGTAAGAAAATGGAAGAAGTACAAAATGACTGTCAATCGACAAAGATCTGGGGCTCCACGCAAAATCTCACCTCGTGGGGTATCCTTGATCATGAGGAAGGTTAGAAATCAGCCTACAACTACAAGGGGGGAACTTGTCAATGATCTCAAGGCAGCTGGGACCACTGTCACCACGAAAACCATTGGTAACACATTACGACATAACGGATTGCAATCCTGCAGTGCCCGCAAGGTCCCCCTGCTCCGGAAGGCACATGTGACGGCCCGTCTGAAGTTTGCCAGTGAACACCTGGATGATGCCGAGAGTGATTGGGAGAAGGTGCTGTGGTCAGATGAGACAAAAATTGAGCTCTTTGGCATGAACTCAACTCGCCGTGTTTGGAGGAAGAGAAATGCTGCCTATGACCCAAAGAACACCGTCCCCACTGTCAAGCATGGAGGTGGAAATGTTATGTTTTGGGGGTGTTTCTCTGCTAAGGGCACAGGACTACTTCACCGCATCAATGGGAGAATGGATGGGGCCATGTACCGTACAATTCTGAGTGACAACCTCCTTCCCTCCGCCAGGGCCTTAAAAATGGGTCGTGGCTGGGTCTTCCAGCACGACAATGACCCAAAACATACAGCCAAGGCAACAAAGGAGTGGCTCAGGAAGAAGCACATTAGGGTCATGGAGTGGCCTAGCCAGTCACCAGACCTTAATCCCATTGAAAACTTATGGAGGGAGCTGAAGATGCGAGTTGCCAAGCGACAGCCCAGAACTCTTAATGATTTAGAGATGATCTGCAAAGAGGAGTGGACCAAAATTCCTCCTGACATGTGTGCAAACCTCATCATCAACTACAGAAGACGTCTGACCGCTGTGCTTGCCAACAAGGGTTTTGCCACCAAGTATTAGGTCTTGTTTGCCAGAGGGATTAAATACTTATTTCTCTCTGCAGAATGCAAATAAATTCATATACTTTCCACAATGTGATTTTCCGGATTTAATTTGTGATGTGCTATCTCTCACTGTTACCAATAACCTACCCTTCAATTATGGGCTGCTCATGTCTTTGTCAGTGGGCAAACTTACAAAATCAGCAAGGGATCAAATACTTATTTCCCCCACTGTATAGTACAGAGACAGTAGTGACCGCACTCCTGAGTGAATTACATTCTAGACTTGAACAGGGCAGGATTGCGTTACTTATCTCACTTGACCTATCTGTGGCATTTGATTTGATTGATCATATTTTATTATTAGAACATTTGCAATCACTGGGAATTTCTGGTACTGTCTATAACTGGTTCTCCTCTTTTTTGAAAAGTCGTTCATACAAAGTGGTACAGAATTCATCTATTTCGAAAGTTCATAATATTTCCTGTGGTGTTCCCTAAGGTTCAGTTTTGTCACCGTTATTGTCCGTTTTATCATTCCCACCTTAAGTAATTCCCTTATTCCTTATTTGTCCTGTTTCTCTGTCTTGATTAAATTGTAAGCTCTGTCTAGCACGTTCAGTGTGCAGCACTGTGTTCCATGTTTCTCTGCCTAAACCAGCACAAAACCACATTAGGCCCAGGGTGAGTTCTCTCTATCTTGATAAATGGGCACTTCAAACAAGAAATTTAGTCAATTATTGACTCTCGGCATTCTTGAGACCAGTTACAGAATTTAGAACATTGGAAGGGCTGTGACCAGAAGAAAGGTCCTGGGTACATATTTGTGATATTTATGGTAATCGGTTTTTCCACAACTTTCATGAACAATATCCTAATAGGCTCAGTCCTAGGGGACCTGGGGCCTCCAATAATTGGAGGGGCAGGAAGGCACTGTCAGGATCTTACTTTGTAGGACCTGGGCTCCAAATATAAAGAGTGCCTGGGCTCAGTTTTGCTTTTATTCTGCTGCCTGTCTCCACTCTGTGAGGTGGTGATGCCTGATTGGTTCCTTCTAAGATCCCTGTGGCTGATTGGGCCTTGAAGAAGCTCACTACTGCTCCTTATGATGTTGGGCAAGTCATTTAAGCTTCCATTGCCTCAGGCATAAAAGTGAAGGACAGTTCCATAAATACATGCCTGCATTTACATGCCCCTTGTGCGCATAAATGCAGGCAAAAATAACACTTACATAGGTAACCACCCTAAACTCTATTGTGTGCAATAGCAGGGGGGGGGGTGTACATGGGAGGAGCATAAACGGTATATGGGTGTATCTCTGTGTCTCACACTTACACGTATAACTTATGTAAAAGACATTGCCACATTTCAGCACTAAGCCTATGGCTGGTGTAACCTTGGGCACATACATTTTAGGCATGCCAGAGCTTAATTACACTAGCATTCTTTATCAGATGTCATTACTGAATAAGTGCTCCCCCCTGCTGCATCAGCATGCCTAAAAGGAGGCACCCACTTTGATTCGAAGCCTTCCTGGGAAAGGGAAAATAATCTACTGTACCTGAAAGTAACTTATCTTGAGCTGTAGCTGAAAAAGGTGTGAGCTAAATCCAAATAAATAAATAAATAAATAAATAAATAAAGTCCTCTGATGTAGTGTAACTAGATTTTCAGAAAGTTTTTGATAAAGTTCCTCATGAGAGAGTCCTGAGAAAATGAAAGGGTCATGGAATAGAAGACAAGGTTCTGGTGTAGATTAGGAATTGGTTATTGAACAGAAAACAGAGGGTAGGGCTAAATGGTTATTTCTCTCAAAGGAGGAGGGTGGAGTGCCGCAGGGATCAGTACTGGGACTGGTGCTATTTAACATATTTATAAATTATCTGGAAATTAGAATGATGAGTGAGGTGATTAAATTTGCAGATGACACAATTCAAGGTTATTAAAACACATGCGGACTGTGAAAAATTGGAAGACTAGGCATCCAAATGGTAGATGAAATTTAATGTGGACAAATGCAGGGTTATGCACATCGAAAAGAATAATCTGAATCATGGCTACCTGATGCTAGGGTCCACCTTGGGGGTCAGCACTCAAGAAAATGATCTAGGTATTGTTGTACATAATACGCTGAATCTTCTGCTCAGTGTGTGGCAGCAGCCAAAAAAGCAAACAGGATGCTAGGAATTATTAGGAAAGGGATGGTAAATAAGACCAAAAATGCTATAATGCCTCTCTATTGCTCCATGGTGCGACTGTACCTTGAGTATTGCGTTCAGTTCTGGTCACTGTATCTCAAAAAAGATATAGAAGAATTAGAAAAGGTTCAAAAAAGAGCAACCAAAATGATAAAGGGGATGGAAGGAAAGGCTAAAGAGGTTAGGGATTTTCAGCTTGGAAAAGAGAAGGGTGAGGGGAGATATGATTGAGGTCTACAAAATCCTGAGTGGTGTAGAACGAGTAGAAGTAAATCGATTTTTTACTCATTCCAAAAGTACAAAGACTAGGGGACACTCATGGAAGTTACATGGAAATAGTTTTAAAACAAATAGGAGGAAATATTTTTTCACTCAATGAATAGTTAAGCTCTGAAACTCTTTGCCGGAGGATGTGGTAACAGCGGTTAGTGTATCTGAGTTTAAAAAAAGGTTTGGACAAGTTCCTGAAGGAAAAGTCTATAATTTGCTATTGTGACAAACATTGGGAGGCAGAAGCTTGCCTCAGGATTGGTAGCATGGAATGTTGCTAATAATTGGGGTTTTGCCAAGTACTTGTGACCTGGCTTGGCCACTGTTTGGGAACAGGATACTGGGATAGATGGACAATTGGTCTGACCCAGTATGGCTACTCTTATGTTCTTATGAGTTGAATCTCTACTTGTACAATATATAAACCCTAGAACGTCCAGTACGTTTTGTTCTCATATAGGCCACTTATCAGAGCTTGTTTGCTGAATGTTTGGCAACAGACTTTTGACTTTGAACCTGTTCTACCTGTTTCTGGTGTCTACTTGCTGTTTGGGTTTCATTCTATTCTAGTTCTTCTCCTGCCTCCTACCCTGCCCAATGATTGGTGTCCATTCTTGTCTGCTGGAACCCCTGTGCAGTAAGTTCTGGCAGCTTCTGAGTAGCAAAGGGACCAAATGAAGGGAAAAGAAGTTGTTGGCATACTCCCTTGGTACCTGGTGTTCCTTTAGAATGGGTCTGGCCATGACAATCTGAACTTGCATTTTTAGAAGGAGTAGAATGACAGCAATGCTGCTCTAATTTTACGCAGAACTTGATTTTGGGTTTTAAATTTGAATTAGGATTAGGCATGATAACTCTCCTGACATTTAGGAAAAATAATTATGTGTTAATAATTATATTAACAGAGTTCTCTCTGTTTTTCCTCATGTCTCATTAGTGAAAACAGAATGCCCAGGGTTAGGATTTTAATGCTTACAAAATAATTATTTGATGACAAATTCTCTTATATCTAGCATTTGGCAAGGATTAAATTTAGCATTTGATTTTCTATGTATAATATGATACTGGAACTGCCATAGGGATGGGGGAGGATGGGCTAATGCGTAGAATGCACAGGTTAATGTGACCTTTGGAGTTTTGAGTCCTGTTCCCTGTTTTCCAGGCAAACATCTGACTGGCACAGTAAGGTCAGAGTTTATTGACTTTGAAGTGAAGTTACAATGAACTTCTGTGTATTTCATAGTGAGTTCTAGCAATCAAAGTAGAAATTAAATAAAAATGATTGATCAGTTACAGGTAATATTCCTGCCTATGAACAGTTGCCTTTGCTGTTAGAACAATAGTTAAATACAATGAATACTGTAGGCCTACATATACCTTGTAACTATGAAACCATGTACCCACTGTTTTATACTATTTTATTGGTGCATACTGTTGCACTCCTGAGTCTTACACATGAACCCTGGAATCTGCAAAGCAGTGGTAAGTACGTATGCAGGAGAATACAGAATGTATACTGGGTTTAAAAATAAGTTTGAGGAAGCCTGGGATAAGCAGAGAAGAACCACAGTGGTGGTAGTGATGGTGGTGGTGGAGGGGAGTGGGGGACACTGGAGAACAAGCAGGGTTTGCAGTATGGGAGAGCCTGGGAGGTCTTTTTGTCTTTCCATGAGGGCAGTTTTCTTTAACCTCTCTAGCTGCAAAGTGAAATTTTCAAACATAATGATGCATATAGTTTTATTTTGAAAATTCTACATGGGAGGATGAGCACAGATGTTCCCATACATTTTGCACCTACTTTCTCTACAGGCAGAGGAAAAATGGGCAAACTAGGCATGCAGATTTGGAAATACCATTGTGTATGCCAACTTTATTCCCTTGAGTTAAACATGTCTCTATATAATGTAGCTATAAATATGCTTATTGCAATCTCCACATGCACTTTTTAGGCATTCTGAAGTGGGCTAATTCAAGACAGGTTGAATAATAACGTAGAAGGAACTTATGTAATTATAAAATTCTAAAAAAATATATACATGAACATCAAAGACCGATGATGAGAAAGGTATGAATTAAGTCACCACATGTAAAATGCTACATATGGTGTACCGTCAGTTACCTCTGATGGTAACATACAGTGCACTCCATTTAAGTGCACGTTGGATAAGCGCATGCTCTGTTTAACTGCATGCCGTACTTCGGTCCCGTTTTTGGCGCCATCAATTTCTATGGGGACAAAATTCGGTTTAGCGCACCACCGCTCCTCTGCAGGAAAGACTCCGCATAAGCACACGCATGGAATATGGAAGCCGATTGGCACGTGACAAAGGGGTGATAAATTTGAAATCTCATTGGTTAACTGCTACAGGCAGAATAAGCAAAAGAAAGTTGTTAAGAGTGTACATTGGAGTCGTCGTCATTGTGCAACTGTAAGACTTTAACAGTGGCTGAATGAATAGAAGTTCTTAAAAAATTAGAAAACAAACAAAGTCAAGCATCTATTGCTAAAGAATATGGTGTCAATTCCAGTCAAATTTCATGTATCTTGAAGCAGAAAGATCAGCTTCTGGAAGACTGGCAAAACAATACAAATCCACACAGGAAACGTAAACGGGCGGGAAAAGCTGAGGATGTAGAAGATGCTCTTCTTTGGTGGTTTTCTCAAGTCAGGAGCAGACAGTTTCCTGTCAGTGGTCCACTGCTTATAGAGAAAGCTAATCAGCTAGCTGAAAGTCTTGGACTAACTGAATTCAAAGCCACTGTTGCAGTGGCGTAGCCACAGGTGGGCCTGGGTGGGCTGAGGCCCACCTAGTTAGGGCTCAGGCTCACCCAACAGTAGCACACGCTTAGCGGTAGCTGTTGGGGATCCCAAGCTCCGCAAGCTGAAGACTTCCCCAATTGTAACAAAAACGCTGCTCTCCACAATACCGGTACCTGCATATGCTCCGTTTTCAATGCCTGCCTGCTGCAGACTGCTAAGTTGGAGGGAAGCATTTTCCCGCCAGCTGAGATTTTTTTTTTTTTTGGTGTGTGTGGGGGAGGGAGAACTCTCGGTGCCCACCCACTTGTTGCCTAGGCCCACCCAAAATCTGCTGTCTGGCTACGCCCCTGCACTGTTGGATGGTTGGAAAGATGGAAGGAGAGGAACAACATAAAATTCAAGAAACAGCATAGTGAAAAACAAGACACTGATGACTTTGGTGCTGAAAATTGGGTTGTTTCAGTTCTTCCTACCATCTTGAACAAGTTTGCACCTCGTGACATTTTCAATGCTGACGAAAACGGTCTCTACTGGCGAGCGATTCCTGATGGAACACTTGCATTCAAACAAGCCGAAACTACAGGAATTAAAACGTCGAAGAACCGACTGACAATCCTCCTTTGCTGCAATATGGATGGGAGTTAGATGTTGGAACCACTCGTCATTGGAAAGAGCAAGCATCCCCGTTGCTTCAAGAATGTTAAGCAACTTCTTGTGTCATACAAGGCTAATGCAAATTCATGGATGACTGGGGAAATTTGGAAGCAATGGCTAAAGAAGTTAGACACTAGAATGCGGGCAGAAAAGCGTCAGATTTTGTTGCTTTGTGATAATTTGCTGCACACAGTGATGATGTCAGGCTGTCTAACGTCAAGGTGGTCTTCCTGCCACCAAACACTACCTCTCTGATCCAACCTATGGATTATAATTATAATAGCCAATTTCAAACAACATTATCGGGCTCTTGTGCTACGTCGTCTGATGAGCGTTATGGATGACCAGACTGGAAAGGATAAACATGCTGTTGAACTGGCTCGTAATCTATCACTGTTGGATTCCCTACATATGCAGAAAGAAGCCTGGAATCATGTTACACAGGCAACCATTGTGACCTGCTACAAGCGGGCAAGCTTTGTTAAGGATGTGGAGAGGGACGAAACAGATGCAGCTGTTGCAAACACGTCAGATGAACAGGCTCTTGACATCCCAGCCGGTGTTACTGAAGAGGAGTTTCATCACTACGTAGCTGTTGATTATGATCTACAAACAGCTGACGACAGCACTGATGTCGAGATATGTGCCTACACGCAGGCAACGGTTGATGAAATGAGCAGCGAGGCACATGCTGACGAAATTCAACAACCTCCTGTCACTTTTGCAAGAGTGCTAGAGAGTCTCAACATCATGCGGGCCTATCTGGAGGCCACTGGATGTCAGTGCTATGACAGTTTTTACCGTCTGGCAGACATAGTCTATGGAACTCACAGACACAAGAGTGTACAGAGGACTATGACTGATTACTTCAAGTAAGCCTAACGTCAGTTAACGGAGACTGTATACTGTACGTATAATAAACAGTACTGTACATATGTTTATCAGATGCCAAGCTTCTTTGGGTCACAAAGGTTAAGTGCACGCTCCGGTTAAGTTAACTGCATGTATTTCTTTGGTCCCAGACCCTTGCACTTAAGCGGTTTGCGCTGTATATATATATATATATATATATATATATATATATATATATATATATATAACAGTGATCACACATACAGCTCTATATAACATACAAAATTTTGATTACTGATTTTATGTTATATTAAGTGGGCATTTATTGATACTTGTGAAGGGTAGTGCCTATATACATTCAACAACCCAGTGACAAGGTGGTGACTGTTAATATTCTAAAACCAGAGTATATTTATCTGGCTGATATTTAGCTGCACTTGATCAGCTAACTGTGTGGCTGAGTATCTGATAAACTCTACATACTGAAAATCTGAGCAGAAAAATGTAAGCTTGTGAGTCTGAGGCTACGGTTACTCAAATAAATTTAGTCAGCTATAAAAATCATGCTAACTGCCCGTGACACAGTGGGCAATATGCCACTGGTGATACTGCAATCTAATGCTAGAGGGAGCTCCAAAGAACAGAAGAGTTAAAAAAAAATGAGCTCATGGGAATGCTAAGAACTGTACTCTCTGAGAGTCGTGAACTGCCAGAAAGTAAGCTGACATTAAAACAGGCAGCCTGAGAGATGTGGTAAGAAAGCAGGTAGGGCTCAGGAAAAGGTAATCAGACATGAGGGACCAGTCTGTTGGTGAATGGAAGTATATGGTCAGATATATTTGCAGATATGCAGAGGGTGAAGGAAGCAACAGAGCCCAGAAGAAGCAGAGCTGCAAAGCTATAAGACAAGGGATACCTGCAGGTCTTGGTTGTTAGACTCTGAAATGAGATAGGAACTTGATGTCTGTTGCAGTGAGATTTGTGTGTGACATCATAGGAGATTTGGCTGCAATCTAATTGTTTTAGGAATACATACTGTTTTACGAATTCCTAGACCCCTGACACAGGCTGATAGGGCCGAAACACGACTCTTGTCGGGTCGCTTTTTTATTGATTTGAATAAAGAATTTACTGCGGACACCATCTGAGAGAGGTCTTTTTTGCTCCATCTTCTTTGCTTGGCGTTAGACTAATGTCAAGGCAGATTTGCTTTCAAAGAACTGACAGGGGAGTTAGGTAGTATTTTAAAAGCCATAGACTGTTGTTGTCTGTGTAATGGAAAGTCAGACAATTTGAAATAAGGACATTTTACGGCCTGTTTGAGTATATTTTGGATTCAATTGTACACGTTGTTTATGTTAACTGTGGAAAGTATCAGTAAGAAATCTATAGTGAAGCACCAGTGTAAACTTTTAAATAAATTATGTAAATAGTATATGTGTCTTGATTATATATGAAAATGGTGATTCGTGCTGATTTCCTGTTCCAGAAAGATGGACTAGGGACAAGCTACAGCACAACACTGACTTAGGACTGCAGCTATTATAAGGTGCAAAAAATTAGCATATTCTAATGCAGTTAACACTAATGCAGTTATTAGTTAATAGGTTCCATTCCATTAATTGTGACTTGAGGTAAATAACTCATGCTAAACACACATTAATGCACGCTAACAGTAGCATACTTTAGTAAATCTAGGTCTAAGTTTGAAAGCCTGCATCACGAAAGCCTCAATCCCAGCCACTATTTCCCTCAACTAAATTTGAGGGGGCTTGAGATTTTCAACGCAGAAATGTTGCCAGTTAAAGGGATACATTTTTACCTGGCGGATTTGCCAGGTCAGAATCTAATGTTAGCTAGGTAAATCGTTTGAAGGTCAACTTCTGTGCTCCTTATGGTTTTCATAAACTGCTCGCCTAATAAAATTTGTATGTTCTATAAATGGAAAA
Source organism: Microcaecilia unicolor (assembly GCF_901765095.1). Classification (NCBI taxonomy): domain Eukaryota; kingdom Metazoa; phylum Chordata; class Amphibia; order Gymnophiona; family Siphonopidae; genus Microcaecilia; species Microcaecilia unicolor. The sequence continues at coordinate 399,317,085 of NC_044032.1, read as the reverse complement.
TACAAATGATAATATTAGAAACGAGGTAGCATATAGTCAAAATAGTTCAATTTAGATTTTAGACTTATTGCTTGCCTTTTTCAAATCTGCATTTTTACATTCAGGTAACTTAGTTTAATAAAACCATGTATTATATTCCACTTTACCATGAAGTTCATTGTGGATTCTAAAAGTTCATAGAAAGGATACAATACACCCTTATACAAAATAAATTCATCTGTGAGTGCATAGCAGATGTACAAAACATCCTCCTATAGTAATACAATACACCAGAATACAATGATAGTAAATAAATAAACTAGACTGCATTTTGATTAAAATGTTAACCCTTCATTGCCCAGAGTCACAAGGAACTGCAGTGGGAACAAAAATAAATAAAATACCATTAATGGCACAATTAATCGTGTAATTAGTAACAATTAGAAATTGTAATCAAAATACAGCCCTAAAAATATTAAAGAATAAAAAGTAATTAAAAGATAAGAAATACAAAATATAAACTGAAAATTTGAAATTAAAGAATCTAAAACAGTATGCAGAATCATTATAAACAGCCTTACAGTTTTCACAACCTACTTCAGAAATGCAACCATAAAACAAACACTTGCTTGTTTGTGGCTCGTCATGCCACAAAAGCTTGTGTGCATTAGTGATGGTGAGAGCTATGCCATTGGTAGGTTAACTACTGACAGGGTCTCCCAGGTTAGAGAAGCCTCAGCTGAGGTGCCAGACATGGACAGCAGCAGTATGGGACAGTGTTGGTGACAGAGGATCATATTCTGTGACAATGGCAACAACACTGGCATTAACGTGCTGAAGAAAGACCTTAAAATCTTCAGTGGATAGCTACAATGAAACAAATTATAATATAGCACTGAAAGATGAGCCTCTCAGGGCAGAAGGCACTTAGCAGGCTACTCGGGAAGAGCTGAAGACTCTTTAGAGTAAAACCAGCATTTTGTATTTATAATTATGAAAAACTTGCAAGAGCTGTAATGCAATAGAATGCAGTCAGTGAATATTTAGGGGGTCGATATTCAAAAGGGTTGATCTGCGCAGGGGAGGATCCCGACCCAGTTAAACCTTGATAAGCAAGCCAGCACCTGATATTCAGCAGCACTGAACAGTTAGTGCCACTGAATGTCTGTTAACCAGCCATCCCCTAACCACTAACCAGTTAAGTAACTGCACTATTTAGGACAGCTAAACAGCTGTCCTAAGTTTAAGTGGCGAGTTAACCAGGCATCGGTCTAAATATTGGCTGCACATGCCCCCAGGGTTAGTTCAGACTGTGGCTGGAAGCAGCTTGTCAGCTGCTTACCACCATGGGTTTATCAACCGCTTAATCTTTGTCTGTCTCTGAGGAACACTCAAATACAGAAGAGGACAAAGTTGATCAGTTCTACAAACAAATAGAATCTGAAATTGTCAGGACATGCAAACAAATTATACTGATACAGGTGACTGGAACATAAAAGTGGTTTGAACATATGGGCTCAGCAACAGGAACAAAGCTTGATAACATTTGATAGAACTCCAGAACAAACAATTTGTTCATTTCACTCACCTTCTTCCAGCAACACAAACTATGACTGTACACATGGGACTTCACTCGGTGAATTGTACAAAAGTCAAAAATTGACTACATCTGTGGAGTCAGGGATGGAAATGCTCAATAACATCAACAAAGACAAAGCCTGGAGATGAACGTGGTACAGATCACCAGCTACTGGTATGCAAAGCAAGCCTGTCATGAACATAGCAAAATATGATCTTCAAGATATACCAATGTAATTTGAAGGCTGTTTGTGAAATTGGTTTACCACATTGGATACTAATGAAAGAGTGCCAGAACAGTTATGGGAAGACTTCAAGAAAGTAGTACTAGAAGAAAGTGAAAAGTCCCTGCAAAAGGTGAAAAAGCATAAAAATGGCCAAAATGATTGACTTAATAAACTCTCAAAATCGCTTGGAAACTTAGAGAAGCTACAGCTAGAGTAGAAAGAGAGACAATCAAGTAACTTAGCCAGAATGTCCAAATTACTACAAGATAAGACAAAGAGAAATACTACAACAATGTATGTAAGGAATTAGATTCAGAAAATATGAGAAAGAACAAGATGAAAATTCCATTATCAAATTGACATGTTAAGATGCTCGAGGATCCATGTTGAATGATGCTGAAAATATCAAGGGAAGGTGGAAAGAATACACTGAGCCTTTTTAAAACCCAGATATGCTGCTATTACTACATCCTCTGGGAAAGAGTTCCAGACCTCAACTATTCATTTAATCTTTCTGCTATGGCTTTGTCTTCCCTGATTACCTCTCTTACTCCTCGGTCATCTAGCGGTCCAACCGATTCTTTTTGCCAACTTTTTGCTTTTATTATAGCTAAATAAGTTTTAACTATGTGCTTTTGCCTCTAACGATTGCCATATCATTTGTAAATATGTTAAATAGCACCAGTCCCAGAACTGATCCCTGCGGAACTCCACTATTCACCCTCATCCATTGGGTGTCATGGTCCTTTAACCCTACCCTCTGTTGCAATATAAGCAGAGTCTGGGTTTCTGGGGGTTCAGTTTGTCTGCTTATTTCTATTTTTAGTTTGGGGGTTACTTGTTTTATACTTGGTGAGGGTCTATCTGTATGAATGGAAAAGACATTGAATGATTGGTACTAAGCCAACTTATTTAGTTTTCCCAATAGCTGTATTGATGTTCTACTGCCATTGCAATGTTTATAGTGCTGTCTTTCCCTAGGTAGGGCCTTGTTGTGTGACTCCTGGAAATTAGTGTTATATGGTATGGTAGAATAGTTTTATAGGTCTTGAGTGACTTTTATAGGGTTTTGTGTTAATTAACAACATGCAGCAGCACCAGAGCCACACAGTACAAGAGTTCTTCCCTGCTGTGTTCAAATGTGACCTACTGTCTATTTACTGCTGACATAAGTGTCACCAGCCCCCCCACCCGAATTTAACGTACCCACCCCTCTTTAGCCTCCACAAACTTCTGAAAAGTGGCTTTGTTTAGGACAGGCCAAGGATGGTGACTAATGTACAGATTCAGCAGTGAAATTCAACTGCTGAATTTATGAGTTATCTGTTTATGTGGTCTAACTTTCAACCAGAAAGCGATAAATATCTGTTATGGTTTATTAAAAAATATTATACTGTGGATTCCAAACCGATGGATCTAAGTGGTGTACTATTGCTAAATAACAAAATATAAAATTAAAAGAAAAGAATGCCAATGTATAACACAGGCAAGATAAACAATCAGTCAAGAGGAGACAACCAGTCAGGTAGCACCTGTCTCTGAGACCCCAAAGGCAAGGTGGCAAAAATTTGCCTTCAGTTTTAAATATTGGGAAGGCTTATTCATTACATTATTCTCCCAATTCAATAAAAGGTGCTTAGAGATGAGCATGCAGATTTGGGTGTCTGCCTAAATTACGTGTAAACCTAACTGAATAATGAGCCAATTAGCACCAATAATGGCTTTTCAACCAATTATTGGCACTAATTGAACTCAATTAACATATATGTGCATAAATGTAGGTGAATGCTCCATACCTAAATTTTACATGTGTACTAGAAAAGGGGGCATGGAAATGGGAGGGTCATGGGTATTTCAGGATGGAGCATGGGCATGGATTCCAGTTAGATGTGCAATTACAGACTAAGGGGGCTCCATGTGTACATTTTCTTTGGTGCGAATGGATGCACCCAAATTTACGTACAACCCTTGAGCTTAAGCGCTGTTCTATAAACTGTGCCTAACATAGCGCTTAAGCGTTCATTTTGGCAATAATTGTTTAGGCACCATTTATAGAATTCACCCCTATAAGGGAAGGGAGATTGTTCCAGAGCATATTCGAAAGCATGGATTAATGAGACCCGCCAACTTGGATTTAGTGAAGGGAAATCTTGCCTCACCAATCTATTACATTTCTTTGAAGGGGTGAACAAACATGTGGATAAGGGTGAGCCAGTTGATCTTGTGTATCTGGATCTTCAGAAGACGTTTGACAAAGTACCTTATGAAAGACTCCAGAGGAAATTGGATAGTCATGGGATAGGAGGTGTTATGATTCTACTGAGACAGGCAGGGGAATGACTGGGACTCGCTTCTGATTGGCCTGCCAGGGATTGAGCTGATGTCTGAAGCAGTAAATGTCAGAAGTCAGACCAATATAAAGTTACCTCTCCCTACAGCATACGCTCTAGTGTTAATTCCTGTCAGCTGAGCTCTGGTTCTCTTTCTCTGTCTGTGCTTGTGGCACAGTGTGTATTTTGAGCAGTTTTGCTTGCTCTCCATTTGTTTGTGGTCTCCGTGTTTGTGTGTGTGTGCTGGTTGTAACCAGTGTGTCCTTAATTGCTTCTCTGCATGACAGCTGGGTCTGTCTTCTGCCTTGTCTCTCCCTGCCTCTGTTAAGCAGCCTTTCTGTCCCTGCTATATTGTTTCCTGCTTTGTTTGTTTAAGTTTCCCTTTACTCAGTGTTAACCCTTTATGAGCAGAGCTTGATATTTGTCTTCTGTGAGTCCTGCTTCTGTTAGGCAGCCTTTCTGTCTGTGGTAAGCTCGTTCCTGCTTTGTTTGTTTAAGTTTCCCTGTACTCAGTGTTAACCCTTTATGTGCAGTGCTTGGTATTTGCCTCCTGTGTGCACTGCCTCTGTTAGGTAGCCTTCCTCTGGTGTCTGCCTTATCCCTTTCTGTACTCTTGTGTGCCTGCTTTTTTCCTGTCTTTATTTGAAAGCAGCCTTTTCCTTCAGCCTGTTTTTACCTGTTTAGCCATTCCTGTGGAGCTTCACTCTTGTAGAATCCGTGTCTATAGAGTCCCATTCTGTCCCCTGCTTTTCCTTTTTCCCTGTGGGTTTTGCCCTCCGCTTCCTGAGTTTGTGTGTAGCCTTTGTTTGTATTCTCTCCCTCTGGTCGTAGGCTGTATCCTCCAGTTTTGTCTATCGCCCTTCCCTTTGTGTCACTGGCTAGCGCTGCTTGAGCTCCAGTCCCTTTGGGGACCCCTCGTTGTTCTTTGCCCTTCCCTAGTGTATGATTCGGTTCCAGTTTGGCCGTGAGGCCTCTACCCTTGGAATCTGTACGAGTGGGTTCCGGATTGGCCTTGCGGCCCACCTGAGTGGTCTATCTCCCTTTTCTGGTGGTGCTTGTTGATTGTCCTGAGTGTATGGGGCATTGTGGCCTGTGGTATTGCTTAGCGCCTGTTTGGTCTACCTAGGCCTTGGCCACGGTCCTTCCTAAGCCTCGGCCTAGGCACAAGTGCTCACGATCAGATTATCAGGAGGTAGTGTTCTATTGTGAATTAAAAACTGATTAAAGGATAGAAAACAGAGAGTAGGGTTAAATGGTCAGTATTCTCAATGGAGAATGGTAGTTAGTGGGGTTCCCAAAGGGTCTGTGCTGGGACCGCTGCTTTTTAACATATTTATAAGTGACCTAGAGATGGGAGTAACTAGTGAGGTAATTAAATTTGCTGACGACACAAAGTTATTCAAAGTTGTTAAATTGCAAGAGGATTGTGAAAAATTACAAGAGGACTTTACGAGACTGGGAGACTGGGCATCTAAATGGCAGATGACGTTAATGTGAACAAGTGCAAAGTGATGAATGTGGGAAAGAGAAACCCGAATTATAGTTACGTCATGCAAGGTTCCATGTTAGGAGTCACCGACCAAGAAAGGGATCTAGGTGTCGTTGTTGATGATACATTGAAACCTTCTGCTCAGTGTGCTGCTGTGGCTAAGAAAGCAAAAAGAATGTTAAATATTATTAGGAAAGGAATGGAAAAGAAAAATTAGGACATTATAATGCCTTTGTATTACTCCATGGTGCGACCGCACCTCGAATATTGTGTTCAATTCTGGTCACCGCATCTCAAAAAAGATGTGGAAAGGCATAATCGAATGGGGTGCCCAAGTTTTCCTGACGGCGTCCTCTTTCATCCCTGCGAAGTGGCGGTGAAACCCGTATTATCGAAACAAGATGGGCGGCCATCTTTCGTTTCAATAATATGGTCGGGGACGCCCAAATCTCCACATTTAGGTCGACCTTAGAGATGGTCGTCCCCGGTTTTTGGCGATAACGGAAATCGAGGATGCCCATCTCAAAAATGACCAAATCCAACTCATTTGGTCATGGAAGGAGCCAGCATTCATAGTGCACTGGTCCCCCTGACATGCAAGGACACCAACCGGGCACCCTAGGGAGCACTGCAGTGGACTAACTGATGCACTAACTGAACGGAAAAAGCCCTTCCCTTACCAATTTGGAAAGGAACGTGCTTGCATGAAGGAAATTGCATGCAAATGAGCTGCTTGCTGTTAGCTCATTTGCTCACAATTTCCTTCCTAAGGAGGGGAAGCCAGTGCAGAGCAGCCACGTGTCCCTGCGATGTCCAAAGTGTGGATGTTTCTGTGAGAAGGACATCCATGCCTTTGCTATGCCTCTGACACCCCCTTTATTTATTTATTTGGATTTTGGATTGCAAGTAGTAGCAGTGGGATTTGAACCAGCCACCTCTGGATTGCAAGACCAGTGCTCTAACCACTAGGCCACTCCTCCATGCCACTTCACTTCACTCCCTTCAAATTTGGCCGTCACTGGGAGGGGGGGGGGGGCAGTTCAGGACGTCCAAAATGTTTGAAAGAAGGACGTCCATGCCTTTGCTATGCCTCCGCAGACACACACACACCTCTCCCCCCCAGGGACCTGCATACTGCTGCGATGGACCTGAGTATGATATTTGAGGCTGGCAAAAAAAGTTTTTAAAGTTGTATTTTTCAGGGTGGGAGGGGGTTAGTCACTACTGGGGGAGTCAGGGGAAGCCATGTGTGCTTCACTTTTGGGTTTTTCTGCTGCATGCGCACAAGAGCTGAGCTTACCGTGAAACTCCGCTGCACATTCGCCAAGCACGTTCCTCCTTCGCTGCACATTCGCCAAGCACGTTCCTCCTTGCTTTCATTTTTACGGTGTGCATATAATTTGAATACCATTTCCTTTGAGCATTGGTGAGCTAATTTTCTGCACTGTTCTGACAGTATGGGTTTTGCGCTGTTGGCTTTACTGCAGGAGTTCTGAGCATCGAACCCAAGGTGTCATTATGCTTTATTAGCCTTGCTTCTCTGCGCAGATCATCTGTTCGCCAGGAGATGGCGCTCCCTCTCTTTCTGTGGTCACTCTTAGACTGCGCAGCATTTGAATTCTGAAACACCAGTAAAGGGAGATTATGGGTTACAGCTTTCAAACCGATTTTATACACTGCCATTGAGAAGATGAAGGAAATAAGCCCGTACCTGGAAATGAGGTACAGGCTTAACGGAAGGAGGCTAGACATATTTTCTCTCCTTTGATGTTAGTTTTTATGGCATTCATCACCATTCCTGAAAATATCATTAGGAACATGTAATATGCATATGTGGAATGTATGGTGAATGCAAATCATTCAGGGGTAAATTTAATACATGGTGATGAAATCTAGGAGCTGGGACGATGTACACTGAGTGTGAATTAAATAACCACGGTTCTGCATGGAACTGCTGTTACAGAACACTTCAAAACCAGCAGGAACCTCACTGTTGACAGGTAAATAGTTCAAGTGTCAAACCAACAAAACCAATCCCTAATAAAAAAATTTTTTTAGGACTTTAGCCCTAAAAGATTAAAAATATTATATCAAAAAGAATTTTCTCTAAAATGTATTTATGAGACCCCTGACACAGGCATAATTTTTGCCGAATGGGTCGTCCTTATTGTGTTGCTTCTGCTGGTTGGAATACAGACTGTCTGATTCTACAAGTTGACTCCACTTCCTCACTGTGTCTTTGTACATATTTTTTTAATGACAACAGAAAGATAGATGGGAACTTTCAGCCAAAAAGCTGTAAATACTAAGCATAAACTTTTGAGTGCAAATTGGCCAAAACAGGTGTAACATGATTAAATTTATTCTTATCTGTTATCAAAGGGGCCACTGTATTTTGCACTAGCTACAGTCTTTTTAGACTGACATGATCTAATCCCTGAAAAAAGTAATTGCAATAATTCAATCTACTAGTAACCAGAGCGTGAATCACCTTCATGAAATTTGATCTAGTCAACACTGGCCTCAACTGACATATCATTCTTAACTGATAACAGTAAGATTTAATCACTCTATTAATGTGAATTTCATTTGATTGTCGCAATGGAATTCCAACATTACAAAATCATATTCTGAAAAAAAAGGCTTGAATTTCAAGGACTTTGACTTATGAAAGATCCACATTGCTGTAGATTTATCCATAGGCGATCGGTAACCTAGACACAGGGGTGGACTGACCATTCAGGCAACCGGGCAGTGTTCGAGGGCCCAGAGGCTCTACCCAGATGCCCGCCACCCTCCCCACTCCCACTCAATACCCTCTTGCTGCGGCCACTACTGCTGCTGCTGTTGTTTCAGCAGTGGTGGCTAAAAGAGAAAAAAAGCACAGGGCAGTACTGTTCTTGCTAACGGCTGCTAGTCCCACCTTCCTCTGACATAATTTCCTGTTCCGGGGCAGAGCCAGTCAGCCGTGAGTGGGAACAGTGTGGGCCTGTGATCATTTCACCGTTTTTGCTGCCACTGCTGAAACAGCAGCAGTGAAGGCTGTCTAAGGGAGGTATTAGGTGGGAGTAGGGAGAGCCTGGTGCACCAGTGGCAGTGGGGGTGTCCGGTGGGTGGGGGGGGGAGGGTTTGGTTGTTGGGGGAGCTGAAAAAAAAGACAGAATGAGACACTGGATGGAGGGGGAGGGGACAGACGCTGGATGGAGAATGGAGTGGGGAGGGGGAACAGATGCCGGACAGAAGGGAGGAGAGATGGGACAGATGCTGGATGGAGGGAGGGAGGGAGGGAGGGAGGGAGGAAGGTCAGATGTTGGATGAGAAGGAGAAAGGGGACAGATGTCAGATGGAAAGAGGGAGAAGAGGGACAGACACTGGATGAGGGGGAGAGAAGGGACATATAACAGATGGAAATAGGGAGAGGAGGGACTGACACTGGATGAGGGGGAGAGGGGGATATATGCTAAATGGAAGGGGGAGAAAGGATGCAGATGTTGGATGGAACTGGTGAGGGAGAGAGAGGAGCATGAGTGGATGGAAGTGAGGAGAGAGAGGGGCCAGATGCGGGATGGAGGAGGGAGAAAAAGAAGAGAGACTCTAGATGGAAGTAAGGAAAGAGAAGGGTCAGACACTAGATGAAAAGGGGGAGAGAGGGGCAGATGCTGGATGGAAAGGGGGTGAGAGGGGGCAGACACTGGACAGAAAGGGGGGAGACGGGGCAGATGCTGGATAGAAAGGGGAGAGAGAGAGAGAGAGAGAGAGAGAGAGGGAGCAGATGCTGGATGGAAAGAGGGGGGAGAGAGAGGGGCAGACGCTGGCAACAGTTAATAAGAGATTGAGGAAAGAACAAACAAGAGACTGGGACCAACACAATTAGAAAAAGTAAATGGCCAGATTACAAAGGTGGGAAAAAGTGAATTTTATTTTTAGTTTAGAATAAAGTAGTGTGGTAGCTGTGTTAATAAATACAGAAAATGGAAATAAGGTGATATCTTTATTGGACTAATTTTAATACATTTTTGACTAATGTTTGGAGACCAAACCCTCCTTTCTCATGTCAGAACAGAATACCTTAACAACAGTATATAGTCCTGATCTGAGGAAAGAGGTTTTGACCTCTGAAAGCTAATTGAGAAATGCATTTAGTCCAATAAAATAGTATCATCATATTTTCCATTTTTTTGTTGTATTTGTTTTTGTTAACCTATAGTATAGTGATTGAAATATGTCAGTTTTTGAAATTTGCATCTGTGGGCGGGGGAATAGTGGCAGCGCAGTGGGCAGGAAAGAACATGCTCACCCCTGCAGAGGCCACTAGACCACCAGGGCCCTTCAGGGAGGACCGGGATGGCAGGGGTGTCGGCTGAGGTGGTAGGGGGAGCGTTGGGCAGCATCCGGGCAGCGTCCGCCCCTGCTCAGACATTTGGGGAGGCAAAAGAAAGCGGGCTGGGGCAGGGTTACGATGAGATGGGCAGGACTAGGATGGGGTGGGATGGGGCATGGTGAGGCAAGTTATAATCCTTGGGGTGGGGGGATGACACCTATGTCAGCAGTAAATGGACAGCGAGTCACTTTTGAACACAACAGGGAAGGACCCCTCCATGGTGTTGCATTACTACTACTACTACTTAACATTTCTAGAGCGCTACTAGGGTTATGCAGCGCTGTACAATTTAACAAAGAGAGACAGTCCCTGCTCAAAGAGCTTACAATCTAATAGATAAGTGAACGGTCGGTCCGATAGGGGCAACTGCATCAGTAACCTCTTCTCTCCCAACCCCCAGTAACACTGTTACAGATAGTAATATTCATACTTAATAAAATCCAGAGAATTTTCTGCCAAAAAATCAAAACAACGCACCAAAATAATACGTCTTAAGCAGAATGGTATTTGCAGTATTGTATGCAGGCACTTTAACGCTTGGCTCCCAATCAGCCCTAATTCCCCTCCCCCCCTAACTAGAGCATCATCTTCCTGTTGGCCATATGAATGGTGGTGTTCCACAGCCTTAATAGAAATTCTATGGTTACTGGCAACCATTTGCCTATCAATGTTTTTTGGTAGGTTGCCAAATGACCATCAGGCTTTAGATCTGCTGGTCTTTAGTTTATTATTGAGCTACCAAATGTGTTTAGAATATATATTATCTGTATTAGCTGTAGCTAATGGTTAGAGCAGCAGAATGAGAACCAGGGAAATCTGATTCAAACCTTATTGTTGAGCAAGTCACTTAACTCTCCATTGCCTCAGGTACAAATGTAGACTTCTGGGCACAGGAAAATACCCACTGTACCTGAATATAACTCACCTTGAGCTACATCCGAATTCAAAATCTAGCACTGGGCATACTGCAAAACCCTACAAAACTCACTCAAGACCTATAGAGCAATTCTACCATGCCATAATAGTACAAACTTCCAGAAGGGCCTACCTAGGAAAACATTAAATAGTAAACATTGCAGTGGGCAGTAAAATATCAGTATACCTATTGGGAAAACTAAATAACAGATTAGTAAATATCATTCAATTCCTTTTCCACACATGCAGATTTAGACAGAACCTCACCAAATCCAGAATAAGTAACCACAAGCTGACAATAGAAATAAGTAGACAAAAATTAAATTAAGCTCCCAGGAAGCTGAACTCTGCATACAATACAACACCAGAGAAAGAGAAACAGTGATGCACGTCTTCCTGTGCTATTTAAACTATAAAGACAACAGATGTAACTATCAAAAACTGACACATTCCAATTATTACAACTCAACAAACAAAAGCGAAAACTGGAAAATAAGGCGATACCTTTTTATTGGACTGATTTAATACATTTTTTGACTAGCTTTCAGAGGCCAAAACCACCTTCTTCAGGTCACGTTTTGGCTTCTGAAAGCAATTCAAAAATGTATCACCTTATTTTCTGTTTTTTAAAATTTTAATTTATTAACCTTTAAACTGGGTTAACAGTGCTACAACACTACTTCACCCTAAATAAACAATAAAATTCTTTTCTCTACCTTTGTTTTCTGACCACTCTTTTCCCTACTACTTTCCTGTCTTCTCTTAGATCTGTATCCAGTATGTCCTGTTGATTTGTTATTCTTCTCTCTCCTCCTGGCATTATTATCTCTCTTCTCCTCCATCTACATTACCCCATTCTCTCTGTGTGTCTCTTCTCCCCATCCAGCATCACCTCCTCCCATTCTCTCTTCTCCCTTATCATGCATTTCCCCTTCTCTTTCTCTGACTTTTCTCTCCATCCAGCATTACTCTGTTCTCTCTTTTTTTCTCCCCCATGTAGGATTATCCCATTCTCTCTATTCTCTCTCTCTCTCTGTATCTTCTCCTCATCCAACATTACCCCATTCTCTATCTCTTTTTTCTCCCCATCTAGCATTACCGCATTGTCACTCTCTTTATATCTTCTCCCCATCCAGCATTATCCCACTCTCTCTCTCTCTCTCTTTGTGTCTTCTCCCCATCCAGCATCACCTACTTCCATTCTCTCTTCTCCATTATCATGCATTTCCCCTTCTCTTTCTCTGACTTTTCTCTCCATTCAGCATTACTCTGTTCTCTCTTTTTTCTCCCCCATGCAGCATTATCCCATTCTCTCTATTCTCTTTCTCTGTATCTTCTCCTCATCCAACATTACCCTATTCTCTCTCTCTCTCTCTTCTCCCCATCTAGCATTACTGCATTGTCACTTTCTTTATATCTTCTCCCCAGCCAGCATTATCCCACTCTCTCTCTCTCTCTTTGTATCTTTTCCCTATCCAGCACTACCTTATTTTCTCTCTATCTCTGTATCTTCTCCCCATGCAGCATTACCCAGTTCTCTCTCACACTCTATATTTTCTCCCCATCCAGCATCACCCCATTCTCTCTGTCTCTCTCTCTCTGTATTGATTCTCCCCATCCAGAATTACCCCATTTTTTTTCTCTCTTCTCTTTTTCTATGCCCTCTCCCTCCAATTCAGCATCACCTGCTTTTGATCTCTCCCCTCTTCCTCTTACATTCTCCCTCATTTGGGACAGGCCAGAAGCAATGGCAAAAGCAATGTGGAAATGCAGGGAACCAGCTTCCTGCATGCGTTTCTACTAGCTCTACAGGTCACACCCCTCCGACGCAGGAAGTTTACATCGAGGGAGCATGACTGTCAGAGCTAGGGGCGGCATGCGGGAAGCTGGTCCCTCGCATCTTCACATTGATTTTGTCGGTGCCCTGTCGCAGACCTGGAAAGAGACTGGGGCTCTGCATCAGTGGTAGTGGGAGGTAAACTAGCAAATGTGATAGTTGGGGCTGGGGAGGCTTAGCCTCCCCGAGCCTCTTATACCAGGCATCTATGGATTTATCCATTTTGAGAACTAATTCATTACTGTACAACCAATTCCCAAAGACTGCCAGCTTTTGATTGAATTTTGTGATGGTATCATTCTGATTATCTTTCACGAAGATGATCAGCTGGATGTCATCTGCCAAAAAATTGAAAATTTAAATCCAAGCTTTCCAACAACCTTGCTAGAGGAACTAGATGCAAATTATTCAAAAGAGACAACAGGAGGGATCCCTGTGGAACTCCATGAATTAGCTTTCTAGGTTCAGAAATGTCTTGATTCCAATTTACAACCTGAGAACAATTAAACAAACAAGAAGAAAATCAATTCAAACTGTGGAACTGAGCTTCAAACTTCCCAGAAATTCAAGCATTTTAATATGAGACACAGTGTCAAAGGCAGCACTCAAATCAACCTGTACCCAAAGGTTATCATAACCTTGTTTAGCCTTTGTTAAAACATTATTGACTATTGATAACAAAAGTGATTCAGTACTGTGATTGCATCTGTAACCTGATTGATGTTCATGAAACACCTGATTATTCTCAATAAATTCAACTAACTGATCTAACATTGCTTTTTCTAGCACTTTACTTAACAAAGACAGATTAGAAATAGGTTGGAATCGAGAATATCTGTCTTCTACATTTTCCCCCTTGATCAGAATTGGACTAATAAATGCCTCTCTCTGCTAAGGAAAGATTAGCTAATCTGGTGAGAAATGGCAAAACAACAACAACAAAAACCACCTTGCTTGCCTGACTTTAAAATCTTAAAGGGAATATTGTCTAATACAGTAGAAGAAGATTGAATTCCGTGAATGAATTTAGACACCATTTTTTTGGTAACCAAGGAAAAACTACCCAAGTTGTCTTAATAGTAGTAGGCCTAGGTTCTTCAAATTGATAACTCACCAACCCTCAATCCTGCTCTGGAATCCTAATGTGAATTAAATCAGATACTTTCTTCTGAAAAAAAAAAATCAGAAAAACCAGCACTGGTCAAAGAATCATTAGACTCTACAAAATCAGATGAAGGGCCTTACTGCCACCTCAATGGGAGGTCGTGCCCCCCCCCCCCCCCCCGCATGGCCACGCGGTAAGAGCAATCTTACCGTATGGTCATGTCCTTTTTCAGCCTTTTTACCCACTGCAGTAAAAAGGGCCTTAGCGTGCAGCAAAAACAGCCCCTGTCACTAGCTCAGGTCCCTTTTTACCGTAGCTTAGGAAAAGGGCCCCTTAGTTCATAGTCGTGATTTAAGTTGCAGGAGGTCCAAGTGTGATTCCCAAGCACAGTATCTACTGCTTGGGCAGCCTGAGGTTGGAGAATTTGCAAAGGCAGTGTTCATAGACTTCTCCCAGAGAGAAGCTGCCATTAGTCATCAAACAACAGCAACCCTTAGTGGCTGGAAACCTACAAAAGATCAGAAAGAAACTGTCAGCCCGACAGAGAGAAAGAGAGAGAGAGAGAGAGAGAGAGAGAGAGAGAGAAGAAACCTTAGAATCTGGGATTAAAAAATGCATATGAATGAAGCTGTGGTCTTCTTTTCCTCTCTTTCTTGTGCACATCAAGGCATCATGAATAGAGAAGATGACATTAGGAATCATTCGGATATAACAAAAGAGAGGGAACAAAGTACAAACTAAAGTCCAAACAAGAAAACAGCACCATGGGCCTTTAAAAATGGAACACAGTTCTTTAATGAATGAGCCTTGACAAAAAAGACCTGACATGGGTTGTGTTTCGGTGACTAGCACCTGCGTCAGGGGTCACAGTGATGATATGGAAAACTTGGGGAATAACTCGAATATATTCCTCTACAATATATTATTCCTTACCCCACATCTCATATAGTAAAAGCTACAAAGCAACAAGGCACTTTCACTTTCTGTATCCATCCGTTTGGAAACAGAAAGTGAAAGTGCCTTGTAGAGGAATATATTCGAGTTATTCCCCAAGTTTTCCACGTCATCACTGTGACCCCTGACGCAGGTGCTAGTCACCGAAACACGGCCCATGTCGGGTCTTTTTGTCAAGGCTCATGCATTAAAGAACCGTGTTCCATTTTTAAAGGCCCGTGGTGCTGTTTTTTTTTGTTAGGAATCATTCTTCATATCACCAGCAGATCCACACAACTGTTAAAAGACACAGAGCAAACAATTCAGCACACATCTGCTAAGTAATCAGCCATATTCACACGCACATATTTGGATGATTGTGTTCTAGGTCAAGAGCAGAAAAACACTGGGTGTGAGCTAACATTCGGGGTGGAAGCTGTTTTCAGGACCAGGTAAGAGATATTTATATTTTGTTAATATTTTGCAATCATGTAATATTCCAGTAAAGTGTAAATCAGGCCATTCTATAAAAGAACGACCAGTTCTGTTCACAAAAACTGTCCAGTTAAATTGCACTCAGCAGATTGGCTGCCGATATTCAGCGGCACTTGACTGGGCAATGCCACTGAGTAATAGCACTAACCACAGTGGAGGGACATTCTGAAGGTGGAGTTAGGGAGGATCTGGGAAGTATGTGGGCAATGCCAGTGCCCGTAGAGCTAAGTGACCAAACAGGACCACACTAAAGGCTGTCCTAATTTTGGTCAGTTAGCTATGCTGGTGCTGGTACTGAATATTGGCCAGCACCCACATAACTTCTGGGTTGATACCCTGACAGCTGTGATCCTTCAAAGTGCCATCTGGATCCATCCCCCCTGCTTGATCCTCCTTCCAAGATGCCACAGTAACAATTTGCTCCTCAGTTCCTCTCCCTGGTCCAGATCTCTCAGACATACTCTCTCCCAGTTCTGATCTGCCTCTCCAAATCCTCCCCTCAGTCTGGAACTCTCTTATACCCTTCCCTTGGTTCCGATCCGACTCAGATATTCAATGCCAGTGCTCGGACATGGCCTGGCATTGAATATACAGGTCTAATTTAGCTGATGATGGTCAGCTCATAAAACAAACACTGACCACTGCAGGCAACACTTTCAATCATCAGGTAAAAAAAAACGTGTGCAATATTTTAAGAAATGTCCAAGAAACAGTCAAACATATATCATTTAAGGACACTTATCTTCTACTGTATATTGCTCACTGTCCAATGATCAGAAAATGTTTATTCAAATGACATTTAGGGCTGCACATTGATAAAAAATTTGAATCATGTAGTTAATCGCATAAAAAACACCCCCTCACATTTCCTCATGTACAGTGCTAAATATAGTCAGCAAATGTAAATTCTCAGACTTGACACATTTAAATTACTAAACTGAAAATAAAATAATTTTCTTACCTTTGTTGTCTGGTGATTTTATTTTTCTAATCCTCCTGTTCCTTATCTCTGGTTCTGTTTCTCTCTGACTCTGCACTGAACTCTGTTTCTAGGACTTCACTATTTCTTTTCTTTCCTTTCTTCTTCACTTCCTACCCAACATTCATCACATTCAACTTGCTTGCATTTTTCTGTCTCCTTCTCAGATCTATCTAGTTTACATCTCTTCCCTTCCTCTCCATCCAAGGGTGGCATCTCCTCCCTTCTCTCTTCCCTTTCCCTCCACCCATTGGCAGGCATCTCCTTCCTTCTCTCTTCCCTTCCATGACCCACCATCCATATGCATATCCCTTCTTTTTTCCCTTCTCCCCTCTGTTCATGTCCAGCATCTCCCTTTTTTTCTTCACTCCTCCATTTCCAGCATTTGTCCCTCTCTTCCCCCACCATCCAGCATCACCCCTTTCTCTCTCCCTCCTCCCCAACCATCTAGCAATGCTCCTCTCTCTTCATCATCTAGCATCGACCCTTCTCTCTATACAGCATTATCCCTCTTTCTGTCCGGTATTGCCCCATCTCTTCCTTCTCACACATCACCACTATCCAGCATTGTCCCATCTCTCTGTCATTCTGCCCTGCTCCCAACCATCCAACATCACTCTACCTCTCCCCCACTCCCTACCACCTCCATAATAAAACAATTATCCCACATTGCCCCACATCTCTGTCTCCCTATCCCCAATCATCTAATATTGCCTTGTCCTTCCAAATCCTGCATTGCTCCATCTCTCCCCCATATTCTGCATTTCTCCATCTCTCCCCACCCCCCATATCCTACTTTGCCCCATCTCTTCCTCCCCATAGTTTGCACTACTCTTTCTCTCTTCACACCCCATGTCCTGCATTGTCCCAGTCTTTTCCCTCTCATAATTTGCACTGTTCCATCTCTCCCCACACCCCATATCTTGCATTGCCCCACTTGATATAGGATGCACTCATGTGGTTCTCATTGATTTTCCATTGCTCCCACTTCCCTCCCCTCCCCTTCTTGTTGCTCCATCTTTCTCTCTGCACCCTTTCTAAACCTTGATTGCATGATATGAGTGTTGTGTTCCTTTCCTATCTTACATATGGAGTTCCTTTTCTTCCTTTCATTTTTGAATTTGTATTACTTATGTGTACGCTGCTCAGATTTGCCAGTTAGTTTGAGCGGTATATTACATCCTAAGAACTCCTCCATAATTTGAACTGCTCTGTCTCTCCCCAAACCTCATATCTTGCATTACCCCATTTCTTCTCCTCCCCATAATCTACATTGCTCTGTCTCTCCCTCCCCCTATATCCTGCAGTAACCCATTTCCCTTTCCTCTCCCCTTCCTGCTGGCTCACTCACTTACTCGGTCTCCTGTTTCTGCGCTGGACCTGCTGCCTCTTCAGGTCTGCAGCAAGTAGAAGGTTGGTGCTGGACCCAGAAACCAGTGGCATAGCCAAGGGTGGGCCCGAGTGGGTCCAGGCCCACCCACTTTGGGCTCAGGGCCACCCAGTAGCAGCACACCTATGATGTTGCTGGCAGGGATCCCACACCCCACCAGCTGAAAACTCCCAACAACTGTCCCTCCTGCATACCTTGTAAATAGCAGACCTTCACCTGCAGCGAGCAGCGACTGATACATACTACTCGCACCGGCCCCACAGCCTTCCCTCTGATGTATTCTCACCTATACAGAAACAGGAAGTTGCATCAGAGGTAAGGCTGTGGGGCCAACATGAGCAGTGTGCATTAGTTGCTGCTCGCTACCAGTGAAAATCTGCTACTTAAAGAGTATGCGGGGGAGGGGGATGTTTGAGAGACCATATGGCATTCAGGCGAGAGAGGGAGAGACCAAATCACTTGTGGGACAAAGCGGAGTTCTTCTGCCCACCCACCTTGGGCCCAGGCCCACCCAAAATTGGGTGTCTGGCTATGCCCCTGCCAGAAACATGAAGTTACATCAGGGCTTGATGTTGTTGTCACCATGTCAGCTCTCTATATAACTACCTCTTTTTCCATGCTGGTCATCCCTCTCCCTATGCACCTGGTCATCCTTCTGACTTTGACCGTTGCCTTTTCTACCTGTTTGACCTCCTTAAGATCACCAGATACAATTACCTCCAAGTTCTACTCTTTTTTCACACACAGAAGTACTTCACCCCCTATACAGTACCATTCCCTTGGGATCCTGCATTTTTTAGCATTCAGTCTTAGTTGTCAGTTATTGGACCATCCTTCAAACTTTACTAAGTACATAAGTATTGCTATACTGGGACAGACCAAAGGTCCATCAAGCCCAGAATCCTGTTTCCAATAGTGGCCAATCCAGGTCACAAGTATCTGGCAAGATCCCAAAAAAGTACAATACATTTTATGCTGCTTATCCTAGAAATAAGCAGTGGATTTTCCCCAAGTCCATTTTAATAATGGTCTATGGACTTTTCCTTTAGGAAGTCATCCAAACCTCTTTAAAACCCCACTAAGCTAACTGCTTTTGCTACATTCTCTGGCAAGGAATTCCTGAGTTTAATTACACGTTAAGTGAATAAACATTTTCTCCGATTAATTTTAAATTTACTACTTTGTAGCTTCATTGCGTGCCCCCTAGTCCTAGTATTTTTGGAAAGAGTAAACAAACGATTCACTCATTATTTTATACCTGTCCCACTCCACTCATTATTTTATAGACCTCTAGCATATCTCTCCTCAGCCGTCTTTTCTCCAAGCTGAAGAGCCCTAGCCACAGATAAATGTCTAATTTCTACCAAGACCAGTGGTAAACAATCAAATATCAGAAATTTAACAATGCTAAAAATAAATAGCTATGGCTGCACCCAGAAACATTTGCTGGAGAACCCTATGACAATCTGATCTTGAATATTTGACTCTTGCTTCTCTTGTTACTGTTCAGTGACACCTTCAGCCCACTTCTGACTCATGTCCCATTTTGAGTCTGTAAAGAATATTACCAAGTCAAGATTTCATGATGCTTTTTAAGGTCACAGAGAATAAACATCATGGGTGGTATCCATTACTTTGTTGTGTATTTGAAACTGTTTCCTAGAGTTCAACCCATAGCTCCCCTAAGTTGTTTTCACACTGATCATTTGCTGCATGTGCTATGATTGAGCTCTGATGGTGTCTCTAAGACCATCTGAGTTGTAGTTGTAGCTATGAGCAGATCATGGAGCCCATCAGCAAATGCCTCATTAAGGAAACCTTTTACTAAGCCATGTAGGTGCGTACACACGTCCTACGTGCGTCAGTTTTGAACTACTGCCCAGCTACCGCATGGCCCGGGCAGTAATTTCATTTTTTAAGCGTGTCCACTATGCGAGCCAGAGATTTTCTGGTGTGCGGTGCTAACTGAGCAGTAATCGGCAGTGTATGCACGTAGAACATTACCGCCCGGTTAATGCGTGAGACTTTACCACTAAGTCAGTGGGTGGCGGGAAGGTCTCAAGCCCAAAATGAATGTGCGCCAATTTTTATTTTACCACACATCCATTTTTGGCCAAAAAAAGGCCTTTTTTGTAGGCATGCTGAAAAATGGACCTGAGCGCGTCCAATACACGTGTCTATACCAGTGTAGGCCATTTTTTGGCACACCTTAGTAACCCCCCCCCCCCCCCCCCCCAATGAACAGTAGGAGGACTGAGTTTCTGGAATGACTTCAACAACAAATCAAACATTTGCTAAGTATATAGATAAACCTCTGCTGTTCTAGATTATTTCTGTAGTTTGGGATATTTGGTACCAAGATTCTATTTTATTGCATCCTGTATAATTGTTTTTGCAGGCAGTATATTAAAATGACTTTGGGGAAGTCTCCTACAGGGCTGTGGCACTGGCTTGCGCATGCCATATTATGGACTTATAATACAATACAATCTACCTCCCAGCTGATCCAAATGACTTATGCACCCTTCATATACAAGTGTCTCATCTCATGTACTCAATCATATACTCTTTTTATAGAAAACGTTTGTGGACCTTCAGAAAAAGCTTTCTGTTTTCCTTGCGACTGCTATTAATTTAGCAGATAAACGCTTTCAATTGTCATTGGTCCCTACATAGAAATTTTTTCTTTTTTTTCTTTAATAACTCACATGTTCATCCTTTTCTTAAAATAGTAAGTGGTGTAACACATAATAATTTTTAGCTATCCATATAAACTTTTAGCTGTCCATTTATATAATATATATATATATATATATATATATATATATATATATATATATATATATATATATATATATTGTTTTAATTACCTCTTTTTATAGACCTCTTTCTGACTCCGTCACACGGGGGACTAAAGGTACTTATTTCATATAACAGATTCTGTATAGTTTCTCTAACCTCCATTGTCACCCAATCACAAGGTCTATTCTGGGGTGGCATTAGGAGCCGTAATTAAAAACTAATTCCCATAATTACTGCTTTCTGTTTTTTTTTCTGGATCTAGATATACTCTGGGCCATTTATGTTCCCACATAAATCTTATTAAACATCTGTCTAAGTTTCTGCAAAGACTGAGTGTCACTTGTATATGATCTACCTTGTAGGCTAAATGTAAGGTAAAGAGAAGATAGAATCAATAAAAATAAAGACAGAGATAGGTTTAGATAGATAGATACATTTTATTTCTTACCCAAACACAGGTCTTCAAGTTGATACAAATACAGACATCAGATTCTGGTTTCAGCCACACAGGGCTTCGCCGTCTGACAGAAGCTTTGGAGAAGACTCTCAAACTAAGCCAAAATCTCCCCTCTTTTATACACAAACCTCTCCATAGAAGTGAATGGTGAGAAACCTTGCTCCTAATCTTTCTCACTTTCTGAGATCATACTTTCCCATGCGGTCTGCTGTCGGATGTGCCCACCTCCTTCCGTTCTCAGCTACTGCTAATTATCAACATGTTTTGGGAAGCGTTGAGATAACAGTTTCACATCTTCCGGCTGCAATACTTTTCACACCATCTTATGAACTCTGTATGACCTCTGTATCATTTTATACAAAACTAATAAGCTCCATTTTATTCATCTGATCCATCATTCTTTCATTACAGGTGCTGTATATGATTTAAAAATTGTACCAATTTGTGGCAGGACTCATTGTTCAGACCTGCTTTTTTCAGATTCTCAAATATTAAATCATTTGCTTGCTGTTTGACCTAGTCAGTATTTTTTTCAGTTGTTTTAGTCTGCATAGCTTTGGCCATCACTATTCCAGTGGTAGCCTTAAAGCTAGGCCATATATTAACAATATATATATATATTTCTATTAAAGAATAGAAACAATAATGGCACTTAGCTTTTCAAATGGTCTCACTGCCAACAACATGGCCAGTGTTTCAAAGCCTTCTTCAGGGTAGCAGTCTGCCGAAACAAACAAAAATATGTGTCAATAATCAGAACTTTGTAAATAACCAACACCAGCTAAATAATCTTCTTAACATACATTTCAGTTACCCAGCTTCTTCATAGAATGCCTCCATTAACTGCAGCGGCTCAAAAAAACACCGCACTTAAAATTTCTCTACAGATAGGAAGTTAATTCTAATTGGATAACAGGTGAGTCAATCAAATCAAGGCCCAGCATTCCAACTCAGCATTAAGACCGTGTGGATACACAGTATTTAAATGGAAGATCCATCATTGCTCCTTATAATAAATACAGCAAAGATTCAGAGTTGGATAAATTAAATAAACGATCGATTCAGGCTGAGTTCCATGGCAATACTCTGGCATAATACATTAAACACCACATGATTCCTAGAGACTTACATTTACAAAAGGCACCAACTCTTTTTACATATAATGATGATTTTGTGACCAATGGAATGATTTTGTGACCAATAGATGTAGCCATGATCTAATGATGCTGATTGTGGAAACAAGAGTGCACGAGAGTGGCTGGAGATCTTTTATTACATGGGCAAAAAATCATATATACAACTTGAGAAGAGTTACCATTGCTGGTGTGGTTCAATTTGATAATGAGTCCGGTAAATGGGTTGGTTGTTATGATTTTCATATTTTATGTCTAATGGCACATTTATATCCATTGGCACACTTACATGTTATATTTGATGTATTTTATTGTATAGCGTTGTCATTGTGTTTTTATGTACTTATAGACTCCTCATGCAGGCCCTGTTGCTGAAACACGGTCCATGTTGAGTCAGATTGAAGAACTCCACTGTTATCTTTTGCTTATCTGCCTTGTGCAGAGTGTGAACTCTTGTTTGTCTTTCCTTATACATAGAAAACCAGGTCTGCAGTCTATTGGGGCTTAAGGGAGAAACATCACATTTTAACAATGAAAAGACTGATAAAGTGTAAATAATGTCTTTCAGGGCTTTGGTGCTGTATACTCAGATTTTAGTGAACAACTCATTTGAAGATGTGAAAAGACTGGTAAACAAACTCATCATGTTTTCATCCAACTGTTGCTTAAGTGATGCAGGATCAGATTGCTTTGAAGATCAGGTACAGTAGAAAATATTAACTAGTTCAAGAGATTAGTGAAAACTCCTCATGCAAAGTACAATAAAAGAAGGTAGAACTGGAGGAATTCTTGGGCTTTAACCCTATTGTTTTTTAGGCTCTAGAGGATGGATGTCTTAGGTTATGTTTTTCTGATTTGTACTTTTGGAAAAAAAGGCAGAGTCAGCTCTGCCACTAGGCGGACTGTGCAAGTCACTAACTTGTAGTGTCTCAGTACCATAGGTTGGTGACTCACATGGTGAATTTAAATTTGTGTTGTTACAGCCAGAATATTGTGGCTCCAGGTTCAAAATGGCATTGGTGACCTCTAGTGGTAGTCTTGCAGGACTACTGCTAGGGGTTAGACTTCCACATAAGGGCAATATAGAAGGCTGATCCCCCCCTAGAGGTAGTACTGCAAGACTACCACTAGGGGTCAGCAATTCTATTTTGAACTCAGAGCTGGACAGAGCAGAGCAGAAGGGGACCGCTCCTACTCCTTCCACTGGACCATCAGGCCTCACCTCCAGGTAAGTTTTGGAGGTGGGTTTCAGAGGGGTGGGGGTGGGGAGGGTTGGCTTAGGTTGGGGATAGTTAAGGGTAGGGTTACCATATGTGCAGACAAATAAAGGACAGAAAAAATAACAATGGTTACTACCTTTGCTAAAGAAATATTTAATCATAGCAAATGTGTAAATGGATTTTAGTTAATCAACACACATCAATGACTGACTTACAGTACAGTAGTAGATAATAATCTACTTTTCGAAAACTTCCGGATTTCAGTTTGACCGAGTCTGAGCCCAAGCTTACATATCAGAAGAGCAGATATCCCTCAACAAGTTTGGCTGGCTTCTGAGATATGTGTGAAAGTTTTTGCATGACATATCATTAAAGTTGTACTGCATGAACAAAATTCCTTTGACAGATTCAACCAGCAGGGAAACAGAGAGGATGTCAACCATGCCTTTATCTCTCTTTAGCACTCCTATGTGTCCAGACTGACTAATAGACCAGAGATGGTTTCTCTCATTATGTGGGTAGATTTGTTGGCCAAAGGCATATAAAGAAAAAGATGGTATTTTTCTAAAAATTAAAAACCTGGAGAACATATCTGAAGAAGTCCAAAAGGAGGACATGTCCTCTTAAAGGAGGATGTAAGGTAACCCTAGTTGGGGGGATGGTACTTGATAATAGGGGCTGGATGGGGGTTTGGACCTTATGATCAGGGGGGGTATGGGGAATTTGGACATTGTAATTGGTTGGAGAAGTTCAGATTTTCTGATCAGGGTGTGGGGAGTTTGGACATTGGGATGTGAGGGGGATTGGAAGGGAGAGCTGATTTTGAGGTGATTGATAGCCAGATGCACTAAACAATCATTAGAGCCCTTCCCTTACTGATTCCCTTAGCGAATCGGTAAGGAATGGGCATGCATTAAAGAAAGGGAATGCAAATGAGCTGCTTAGAGATCTGTGCTGAAATCTAGGCATATTCTATAACAATGCACAATCAGCGTATTTAACAGCGCTTAACAAGCAATAATGAGCACTAATTGGCAATAATTAGAATTTACACGCATAACTCACTAAACGGATGCTGTAATGAACTGTGCCCAAATTATAAAGCATGCATTTAAAAAGGGGCATGACTATGGGTAGGGGAAAATGGGTGTTTCTTGGGCATTCCAAAATTTACACGCATTGTTATAGAATATGGCCCAGTGCATGTAAGTCTACGCACAGGGATTTATGCCACATTTTCATTGGTGTAAATGGATGCGTGTAGTTTTAGGCGCTGGGATATCAACTAAGCACATTCTATATACTGCACATAAATCTTACAGAATACACTTAGGTGAAAATGATTTCCACATGAATTTTCCAGGCACCATATAGAATCTCCCCCATACTCCCTAAATCTATAAACTTATGCACCCAATTTTACGCTTGGGTGAATTCTATAAATAGTGCCTAAAAACATTGGTGCCAAAAAACCCCCAGCATCAGTGCTATTCTATAATCCTTGCCTAAAGTTAGACATGGTTTAAAGAATAGCGCTCAAGTTCAGGAGTCACACATAAATTTAGGAATATCCATTTGCACCAACTAAAACATGGTGCAAATGCCCCCGTCTAAATGTATATATGGAGCACCCCTTATTCTATAGTTGGTGCGCAACTGGAATCCACGTCACATTCTGTCCCAAAATGCCTATGACTCTTTCATTTCTGCGCTTCCTTTTCTGGGACATGCGCAAAATTTAGGTGCAGATCATGTGCCTAAATTTATGTGCGCACATATTACTTGTTAAAGAGCCAATTATTGGTGCTAATTGACTCATTATTCAATAAAATTGTGCTCATAGTAACACAGTAACATAGTAGATGACGGCAGAAAAAGACCTGCATGGTCCATCCAGTCTGCCCAACAAGATAAACTCATATGTGTATACAGTGGGGGAAATAAGTATTTGATCCCTTGCTGATTTTGTAAGTTTGCCCACTGACAAAGACATGAGCAGCCCATAATTGAAGGGTAGGTTATTGGTAACAGTGAGAGATAGCACATCACAAATTAAATCCGGAAAATCACATTGTGGAAAGTATATGAATTTATTTGCATTCTGCAGAGGGAAATAAGTATTTAATCCCTCTGGCAAACAAGACCTAATACTTGGTGGCAAAACCCTTGTTGGCAAGCACAGCGGTCAGACGTCTTCTGTAGTTGATGATGAGGTTTGCACACATGTCAGGAGGAATTTTGGTCCACTCCTCTTTGCAGATCATCTCTAAATCATTAAGAGTTCTGGGCTGTCACTTGGCAACTCGCAGCTTCAGCTCCCTCCATAAGTTTTCAATGGGATTAAGGTCTGGTGACTGGCTAGGCCACTCCATGACCCTAATGTGCTTCTTCCTGAGCCACTCCTTTGTTGCCTTGGCTGTATGTTTTGGGTCATTGTCGTGCTGGAAGACCCAGCCACGACCCATTTTTAAGGCCCTGGCGGAGGGAAGGAGGTTGTCACTCAGAATTGTACGGTACATGGCCCCATCCATTCTCCCATTGATGCGGTGAAGTAGTCCTGTGCCCTTAGCAGAGAAACACCCCCAAAACATAACATTTCCACCTCCATGCTTGACAGTGGGGACGGTGTTCTTTGGGTCATAGGCAGCATTTCTCTTCCTCCAAACACGGCGAGTTGAGTTCATGCCAAAGAGCTCAATTTTTGTCTCATCTGACCACAGCACCTTCTCCCAATCACTCTCGGCATCATCCAGGTGTTCACTGGCAAACTTCAGACGGGCCGTCACATGTGCCTTCCGGAGCAGGGGGACCTTGCGGGCACTGCAGGATTGCAATCCGTTATGTCGTAATGTGTTACCAATGGTTTTCGTGGTGACAGTGGTCCCAGCTGCCTTGAGATCATTGACAAGTTCCCCCCTTGTAGTTGTAGGCTGATTTCTAACCTTCCTCATGATCAAGGATACCCCACGAGGTGAGATTTTGCGTGGAGCCCCAGATCTTTGTCGATTGACAGTCATTTTGTACTTCTTCCATTTTCTTACTATGGCACCAACAGTTGTCTCCTTCTCGCCCAGCGTCTAACTGATGGTTTTGTAGCCCATTCCAGCCTTGTGCAGGTGTATGATCTTGTCCCTGACATCCTTAGACAGCTCCTTGCTCTTGGCCATTTTGTAGAGGTTAGAGTCTGACTGATTCACTGAGTCTGTGGACAGGTGTCTTTCATACAGGTGACCATTGCCGACAGCTGTCTGTCATGCAGGTAACGAGTTGATTTGGAGCATCTACCTGGTCTGTAGGGGCCAGATCTCTTACTGGTTGGTGGGGGATCAAATACTTATTTCCCTCTGCAGAATGCAAATAAATTCATATACTTTCCACAATGTGATTTTCCGGATTTAATTTGTGATGTGCTATCTCTCACTGTTACCAATAACCTACCCTTCAATTATGGGCTGCTCATGTCTTTGTCAGTGGGCAAACTTACAAAATCAGCAAGGGATCAAATACTTATTTCCCCCACTGTACCTTACCTTGATTTGTACCTGCCTTTTTCAGGGCACAGACCGTACACGTCTGCCCAGCAGTATTTCCTGCCTCCCAATCACCAGTCCCGCCTCCCATCACTGGCTCTGGCACAGACCGTATAAGTCTGCCCTCCACTATCCTTGCCTCCCAACCACCAACCTCTCTTCCCCCACCTGCTCCGCCACCCAATTTTGGCTAAGCTTCTGAGGATCCATTCCTACTGCATAGGATTCCTTTATGCATATCCCACGCATGTTTGAATTCCGTTACCGTTTTCATCTCCACCACCTCCCGCGGGAGGGCATTCCAAGCATCCACCACCCTCTCCATGAAAAAATACTTCTTGACATCTTTTTTGAGTCTGCCCCCCTTCAATCTCATTTCATGTCCTCTCGTTCTACTGCCTTCCCATCTCCGGAAAATATTTTTTTGCGGATTAATACCTTTCAAGTATTTGAATGTCTGTATCATATCACCCCTGTTCCTCCTTTCCTCCAGGGTATACATGTTCAGGTCAGCAAGTCTCTCCTCATACGTCTTGGAACGCAAATCCCATACCATTCTCGTAGCTTTTCTTTGCACCGCTTCCATTTTTTAAACATCCTTCGCAAGGTACGGCCTCCAAAACTGAACACAGTACTCCAGGTGGGGCCTCACCAACGACTTGTACAGAGGCATCAACACTTCCTTTCTTCTGCTGATCACACTTCTCTCTATACAGCCTAGCAACCTTCTTGCTACGGCCACCGCCTTGTCACACTGTTTCGTCGCCTTCAGATCCTCGGATACTATCACCCCAAGATCCCTCTCCCCCTCAGTACCTATCAGACTCTCACCGCCTAACACATAAGTCTCTTGTGGGTTTCTACTCCCTAAATGCATCACTTTGCATTTCTTCGCATTGAATTTTAATTGCCAAACCTTAGACCATTCTTCTAGCTTCCTCAGATCCCTCGCAATATGGGTATGCACCCAAACTGCACATGCAATTTGTAGCACTTTTTACAGAATTGGTTGTACCACATCCCTTCCCTACTCCTTGGTGTGATTGGTGCTTCAGGTAGATCTCTTACATCTTCTTTCATAAAGACCAAAGAAAAGAATTTATTGAGTCTATCCCCTATGACCTTGTCCTCAGACTTTCTTCTTCTGATGCACCTGAAAATTTGTTACTGTGAGTGGTGCCTCTGTGGCAAGT
This sequence comes from Microcaecilia unicolor, assembly GCF_901765095.1. NCBI lineage: Eukaryota > Metazoa > Chordata > Amphibia > Gymnophiona > Siphonopidae > Microcaecilia > Microcaecilia unicolor. The sequence continues at coordinate 399,289,112 of NC_044032.1, read as the reverse complement.
TTCTCCTCATATTCTCTTTTAGCCTGTTTTTAAAATTTTTTTTTTAAAATCAATGCTTTGCATTTGGCTTGCCAGTGCTTATGTTGCTTCTTATATTTTTTATTTGGGTCCTTTTTCCATTTTTTGAAGGTTGTTCTTTTGGCTCTAATAGCCTCTTTCACTTCACCTTTTAACCATGATGAATGTCATTTGTTCTTCTTTCCACCTTTGTTAATACTTGGAGTACATCTGGTCTTGGCTTCCAAGATGGTATTTTAAAAAAATGTCCATGCCTGGGGACCAAGATGGCGGCCTGAAAGGAGGGCGGCGAGGTTGCTCGGATGGTGACTGATTTTCCTGAGTAAAGTTTACCTACAGAATGCCAAAGCGGAAGGGCAAGCGGGTGCCTGGTCCTGTGGCGCCCGCTGGGCCCGCTTCGGGCACGATGGACCGCTTTGTCGTGGTGGGAGGAAGCCAGCGGAGTTCGGAAGTCTTGCTGACGGGAGGGGCGGAGAGAGGAGAAGCGTCCCTGCTGCTTGAGATGGAACTCAGCCCAGAGGTGAGGGAACCGCCTCCCATGCCTGCGTCGGTGCGAGATACGTGCGGACAGGGCTTCCTGGCCTCCGAGGAGGGGGCGGACGGCCCTGCGACAGGACCTGACTCGGGCAGGAGAGTGCAGCATACCCCGGAGGGGAGGCATATCAGCGTGCAGGGTGGTGGTGCTCCGGGGGGACGAATACTGGAGGAGGGGGCCGGTTTCTCCCTGGGGTCCGAGAGGAGCGCTGAAGTTTTGAGTAAGTCTTCACTTTTGCCTAAACCTCCAAATTTTACCTTGGAAACTATATGGGATGCTTTACTTACTTTGGAAAATTCATTATCAAAGAAAATGTTATTACTGTCGCAGGCCTCACAGCTTCCAACAGAGACTGTTTCACAATTGGGACAGCAATTAAAAATAGTAGGAGAAAGATCTGAGGCACATGAATTGGACATTATTAAAGAAACAACCATTATTAAAGAAAATAAATGGTTACATAGGAAGATTGAGGCTCTAGAAAATCGGCAGAGGGCAAACACGCTGCGAGTGATAAATTTTCCTAAACAACAGCTGACTGCACCGATTCTGACTTTTAAAAAATATCTCTTTGAAGTGTTAAAGGTGTCTGAACCGGCATTCCTGTCTATCTCGCAGATTTACTATTTGCAACCTTTTAAGCGAGTGGCTCAAGGCGAGCAGGCGGATATTATGGAGTCTGCTGTGCGGTTTGACACCTTGGACTTTATTCGGGAGTTGGAGGGTGAAGAGGAGCGGCGGGAGCGAGCTACTCTTATAGTGACATTTGTTTCACAGTTAGAGATTGGATACTGAAGTTATTTTTCAAGTATCGGAAAGAAATGTTTTTGAATGTTCAAGTACTGATGAATCCTGATGTGACCAAGGTAACGCAGAAGAGGCGACAAGCTTTTCTTAAGCTGCGCCCCACTGTGTTTCAATTGGGGGGCCTTTTTTGGCTAAATTATCCCTGTAAATGTGTGGTGAAGTTGAATTCTGTAAAGTATGTGTTTTTTGAACCTTTGCAGTTGAAAGCATTCCTGGACTCCGGGGGGGGGGGGGGGGTGGTGGGGGGGGGGGGTGGGGGGGGGGGGTGCTCCTTCTCTGCCACCTGAAGCGGAGATTACATCTACACCTCAGATATAATTGTCTTCCACATCTCCCTTCAGAGTCTCTTTTGTGCTGGAATGTATTATAATTTACTTTTTTTTTCCCCAGAATAGTGGCTTGGTCTCTAGCTTCTGTTGTGGACTAATATAGGAGGCAGGAGAGTAAGTTGTGGGTAGCGGTTTCCTGTGTAAAGATGTATTTACTGTTCTCCTAAGTTGTACAAGAGGTGTTCTTGGTACTGTAAATATGAAATGTATAAATAAAGGGGAAAAAAAACCCCCAATGTCCATGCCTGATTTAAAGTCCGGACCTTTGCAGCTGATCCTTTTAGCTTCTTTTTAACCATTTTCCTCATTTTATCATAGTCGCCCTTTTGAAAATTAAATGCTACTACAGTAGATTTCCTTAGTGACTTCACTCCAGATATCAGCTCAAATTTGATCATGTTATGATCACTGTTTCCCAGGAGACCCAACACCGTTACCTCTTGTACTATGCCCTGCATTCCACTAATAGATCTAAAGTAGCTCCCCCACTTGTCCGTTCCTGGACTAGTTGCTCCAAGAAGCAGTCATTTATTACATCTAGGAATTTTACCCCCCTAGCACTTGAGGGGGGGGGGGGAGATTCTATATATATGGCACCTGGAAAATCTGTATGGTAATCATTTTTGCCTAAGCGTATTATATAAGATTTAGGCGTGGTATATAGAATACACTTAGTCAATAGCCCTGTACCTAAAACTACATTCATCCATTTACACCAACGAAAAGGTGGCATAAATACAGTACTTGCGCTTAGATTAACAAGGATAACCTTATTCAGAAATACAGGGACTAAACAGTAATAGAGGTATTACAAACACTTTCCATATCTTATTATATCATCATTTATCCTTCTAGAATTCAAATTAAAGTGTTTATAAAGTCAATCATAGTAATTTGAAACCTTTCTTAGACCACAAATATGTGCTGAGAGGAAAAAGAGTTAGAGAAGTAATATAAAGAAAATTTTCAAATTTATAGGAAAAGGCTGCATTATTCCAGGATATATTCATTTCACTTGTTTCATTTCCAAAAACGATTTAAGTTGGTCCGGTGAAAAGAAAGTGTATTTTGTTTGACCAAGTTTAACTATACACTTGCATGGATATGCGAGAAAAAAGGAGGCTCCTATATCTGTTGTTCTCTGCTTCATAGCCAAAAACTGTTTCCTTTTTTGTTGAGTCATCTTGGTGACGTCTGGATAAATCCAAACCTTAGAGCCATAAAATTGAGCTTTAAGATTTTTAAAGTAAAGCCTCAAAATAGTATTATAATCCTGCTCAAAAACCATTGATACTATCATTGTAGCTCTGTTCATTATAATATCCGAGGATTGTTCCAGGATATCAGAAATGTTTTGTAAATCTGGAATATCTTTATCAGGGTCATATTCTCCACTTCTAGACTGAGGAATTGAGTATATTTTATTTAGGGGGGGTATTGCCTCTGGAGGAATTTTCAAAATTTCTATCATATATTTCCGAAAGGTATCTATCAGAGTTTCCCCCGCTATTATGGGGAAATTCAGGAAGCGGAGATTTAGGCGCCTGTTAAAATTTTCAATTTGTTCAATTTGTTCAATTTTACGTCTAATGTCCAAAGAGTCTTTAGCAACCACACTTTTAAAGTCTTTAAAAGTATCCACTTCTTTTTGCAATATTTGAACTTGCATTGTCAAGTCATTTTTAACAGAGTCTACAGTTTTATGCAATTCTTCAAATTTAGTATTAAGATTAAGTACATCACCAGACGTCTTTTGCAGTGTTGTAGTAATCTGGTCCAACATCACCTTAAGCGTTTTTAGAGTCACCTCCGAGGTCTGCGATGTGGAAGAGGCACTTCCCTCAGCGCCCCGAATCGTCGCTTGCATGCCTGGGTCCTCACTAGATTCCCCAATCGACGGACCTTCAGGGTCGACGGGGTTTCCCACCAGGGCTGCCCTCGACGCCGGGCTGGGAGGGATCAGTGAGACAGATGGTGGAGATAGGGAGACTTCCGCTTCTCCAGACAAACCCGCAATGGGATCCGCTCCCCGCGAAAGCCTGGATGCCCCGGGGAAGAAACGCTCCAGAGATGTTTGGGCCGGTGAGGAGGTTGAGGTAGGTGCAGGCGCTAATCTCAACACTCCTTTGCGCTTAGAATGAGGCATTTTGAAAAAACAGGAAAAAGTTCAGCTCAAATTCACATAGAGCGTCTCAACACCTAACCGGTGCGGCAGCCATCTTGGTTTTCCCCATTCGAATGTAAATTCTAATTATTGCCAATTAGTACTCATTATTGCTTGTTAAGTACTGTTAAAAACACTGATTGGCTTGTTATGCCAATTAAGTTATGTGCACTGATATGGAATACGGTTAGATTTAGGCACAGAACGCTAAGCACTATATAAAGAATCTGGCAGTTAATGTGCATATTACCACATAGTAACTGCAAAAATATCGGAAAGCTCCTTAACTCAGATCTTACTTGCAGTTATCACGCAATAAAGTTAGGCACTGGGATGCTGTATGCTAAGTTCGAATTCTATATCAGCAATTTTGTACATAACTGCCATTACAGAAAACTAGTGTAAGTTAGCATTTATGTGCCAACATTTAGGTACATCTGCTTACACCATGACAATGGCTGGTGTAAATGTTCCTGACTAAATGTTACAGTTGGAATTCTATAATCAAAGAGGGGCACTTTCAATATGACATCCAAGTGCAAAAATAAGAGCCTTTCTCAAAACGACCAGAAAAGCACTGGTATAATGGATCATCAAGAAAGATGTTTTTCAGTGTTCAAAAATATTCCCAAAAAAACTGTCCATAATAAAGACGCACTGCACACTGACATAGACGTCATCAAATAGTCATGTCTGCCAATGGAAAATAACTCTTGGAAAATGTGTACTTGTGAAAGTGATTCCATGCTGAAAAAACATTCACCAACATCAAATGTCCCCTCCATGTGTACCATGTCTATATATGGTTGTACACGTGGAAGGGCATTTTCCATTCAGCCCAAAATGTCCTTGAGAAAAGAGCAAAACATTTCATCAGAGGAGTCTCTGCTCTGGGCACAGGAGGTAATGAAGAGGCGTCACCATCTGCAACCACACAATGTCACCATGAGGGTCTGGAGGCTCATTAGGTGGACCCTGGCATGGTGAGTTTTCTGCAGTGCTGCTAGGAACTCAGCATCGACCATGTACAAGCTCCACATCTTCCTAGGATCACATACACTGAGTTGATGGGAAGGCCACTTGACCCTCTCCCCTGTCCCCATGGCTCAGACAGTGGCGTACCAAGGGGGGGGGGCGGTCCGCCCCGGGTGCATGCCGCTGGGGGGTGCCGCGGCACGCGCCTGTGGGCTCCGACTTCGCGAACTTCGCTCATTTGCTGCAGCTCCCTCTGCCCGGAACAGGTTACTTCCTGTTCCGGGGCAGAGGGAGCTGCAGCGAATGAGCGAAGTTCATGAAGTCGGAGCTCACAGGCGCGCGTCGCAGCACCTCCCCCTAGCGGCGTGCACCCAGGGGGAGGGGGTGTCATTTCGCTGGGGAGGGGGGAAGGTGTCATTTCGCAGGCGGGGGAGCATCGGCGATCCGCCCCGGGTGCCATCCACGCTAGGAACGCCACTGGGCTCAGAAATGCAGAAAATGCTAGAATATGTCCCCCATGCCCAGAGGCTTCCCCATCCAAATCTGAATAACAGCCTATAAATCTCTGACATTCCCCCACCTATGCAGAGATACTAAGTTACCCAGTTCCAGGCTTGAGATTTTGGGACAGTCCTGGATTTATCAACTCCCCGTCCTGGTGCCTTATGAGACTTTCAACACTGATTTCAATGGGCAGCGTTAAGCACTACAAATCCCACTCAGCTTTGGAATGTAAGTTCAAAAAATAGCCAACTTTGCCTAAGCTCAAAACTGTTGCTACACGCCTACAGACATATATGAATGGCAGCAGCAGCTCACCAGTGCAGACCCTTCAACCCTAAGTTATACCTTCCATAGCTGACTGCCCATCACCACCTCCCTGCCCAAATGCAGATGTCCCCAAACCATCCACTAGCCCTCCTGCTCACCTAATGCCAGACAGCACCTCTGGCATGCAGGGTTTGACCACCCCCTACTAAGCCCCCAATCTGGCATCCCTGAACTGTCACAGGCTGTTTGAAGGGGCACAACAAAACATGTGTGGCTACCAAGAGCCACCACCTGAATCCTGTCTCCACCAACTTGTTTTGCAGACGATTTGGCATCCACCGTGATTTGGAGGCACTGGTACTGGCAGATCCATAGGGAGGAGCCAGCGCTGATCCAGCACACAAGGAAGTGCCTTAGAGCCCAATGTGAGTACCACCAAGATAGCATTCCCATAGCATCCATCCCATCCAGCAAAGCCAGAGTATCCAGTAACCCTCAGTACAGTTTGCCCAGAACCCCAATATTACCAAGAAGGTATTGCAGGCAAACCTCCAAAAAAAGACCCGATAAGGTTCAAAGAAGAGTGACCAAAATGAAAGGGGAAAGAACTGTTCTTATTCGAGGAAAGGCTTAATAGGTTAGGACTCTTTAGTTTGGAAAAGAGATGGCTGAGGGGGGGGGGGGGGGATATGATAGAGGTCTACAAAATACTAAGTGTGTAGAATGGGTAAATGAATTTTTTTCTTTCAAAAATACAAAGGCTAGGGGACACTCAAAGAAGTTACATGGTATTACTTGTAAAACGAACAAGAGGAAATATTTTTTCACTCACTGAATAGTTAAGCTCTGGAACTCGTTGCCAGAGGATGTGGTATGAGCAGTTAGTGTATCAGGGTTTAAAAAGGTTTGGACACTTGTCTCTCTTTGCTATTTCAGACCTGCACTCTCTTTGCTATTTCAGAGCACTCCCACTGTTCTGTCTCCTTATCCACTTGGGTGTGTGGTTGTAATTCTTTTCAAGTTCTGAGGTGAACAGTATATAATACCCATCTTCTCCTCCACAGTGGGATGTCAGGGCATAGATAGGGTGCTGGCAGACAGTGGCAGTCCTCATCACCTGTGAGATCAGACTGCACATGGAGGAATGTGTTCAGGGAGGGTGTGACAACCTAAAATGGTTGTTTTAGCAACTGAAACATCTATTCCTACTTACTTTGCAGGTCCAGAGTGACTCTGAGGCAAAGGTGGGTCCCAGCAGCTTGGACCAGGTGCAGCCCAATTTGCAGGAGGAGGATCAGGCTGTGGAATCAGAGGGCTCCCTGATACCCACAGAGGTACAAGAACAGCCAAGCCATGAGACATATTCAGGGGAGAAGCAGGAGTTAGCCCTGGCACCTGCCCCCCCCCCCCCCCGAGTTTGACGAGGCTGAGGAGCCTGATGAAGAGCCATGGGGGTCACAGAGGGGAGCACTGTAACAATGATGCCAGGAATTCAATCTGTCCTCCAAACATCTGCGACAGAACCAGATGCTAATGGGCTATCACTGGAAGAAGACTGTAAAGTTGCAGCAGCAGGGTGTGAAGGCACAGGAGAGCTGCCTGTAGGTGCTGCAGAAGATGCAGCAGGACTCTTGAGAATCTTGGGACATTCTTTTGATTCAGTTTGTGGGTCTCTGGTGGGACTTGCAGGCAAACCAGAAGGGCCAGACCACCACCTGGCCTACCTAGCAGGCCCCTGCCCCCCACCTGCCACCAGGGGACCAGCAGAGCATCTCCCAGCCAGGGTGCCCTGCCAACTGCCACTGCATCAAGCAACATGGGATCATCAGCCAAGTGTGAATGCCTTGTGACCACAGGTGAAAGGTCAAGTGTGTCACAGAGCAAGGCTGGGACCACATGGCTGGCCTACAATGCAGTACTAGGTGTGGTGACTAGCAGCGGAAGGGGGGCAAGCTTTATTAGGTAGTCAAATATTGCTGTGACAGCTGAAACAGCTGGCTGCGTTGACATCTCTGACATCAGTGAGGACTCCACAGGCAGGGGTCGGACACTGCCTCACCACCACAGAGGGATGAACCTTCCACTGAGGCCGGAGGGAATGGCAGGAGGGCTGGCCACAAGCAGGGTCGGGGGTGGGGGGTGGTTGAGGGCATGAGGGCCAGAGAGTGTTCTGTGAGGTACATCACTGTGGTGGTGGTCAGTAGTATACCAAGGACAGGGCACTGGGGGCAGTCTGACCTGGATACAGGCAGAAATGGAGTACACAGAGCAATCATGCAGCTGTCAGCTCCACCAGTCCCCTATTCCTCTGATGTTACTTCCTGTTCTGGGGCAGGGAACCAGCAGAGCTGACAGCCATACGACTGCTCTGTACACCCCTTGCTAATAGGCAGGGGGTGGGGTGATGTACCTCGGGGGAGTAGGGTGGGGTTGGGGGTTTGATGCACCTTGGGGGGAGCACAGCGGTGACTCGCCCCTGATGGCAAGCAAGCTAAGTATGCCACTGGTGGTGGTGGTGGTGGTGGGCAGTGGGGTAGGATGGGTACGTAGGTTTGTTGTGGGTAGGTATATCAGGGGGTTGGGGAGGTTGTGTTAGTGGTAGTAGACAGGGGAAGGGTGTTGGGGAGGAGAGGGGGAGGATGTGAGGAAAGGAGGAAGGGGGTGTTTGTGGGTTTGTCACAATCAATTGAGAAATATATGTAGCACTGTCATTGAAAATGTGTCTGTATGAGCCTTTGTCATGCTTGCTCCCTCAGCTGGTGTGGTGCCTGGCCAAGCGGGGGTGGGGGGAGGGGAAGGTCTTCCTCCTCTTCTTCTAGTTCTGCCTGCTGCTGTGTTAGCTCTGGCAGAGGCTGTCTTCTTTGCTGAGCAAAGTTATGCAGCATGTCATGAAGATTTTGGCAACCTTATCTGGGGTGTAGAGGAGGCCCCTCCCAAATGGTCCAGATATCGAAAGCGATTCTTGAGATGGCTAAAGATCCTTTCTGTGATGGGATGGGTGGTCCTATGGGCTGTATTGTAGTGCTCCTCTGCCTCATTTTGGGGGTGTATAATGGGGGTCATGAGCCAGGTTCACTGGGGGTAGCCTCTGACACCTGGGGTGGAACAAAAATCACAGGCATGGGTGTGTGTAGCAAGGTCTGGTCAGTTGTGGAGGGTGGGGGGAGGAAGTCACGAGGGGAGAAAATCCCAGTGCTGCTTATGTAGATCCAGCCGCCAGTGACTTCCCTTCGGTCAAAGTGTTGATAGATTCCTGAGTGCTGTAGTGACATGGCAGGACCCTGAGTACTGAGCATACATATCCACTATCTCCCCCTGGTCATCACACATGACCTGCATGTTCATGGAGTGACAGGATTTCCTATTCTTAAAGGTATGCTCCTGTACCTGGGGGGGGGGGGGTGTCTGAGGGCCACATGCGTGCAGTCGATAGTCCCTATGACCGAGGGGAAGCAACAAGGAATAGGACTGGGTCAGGTTATTCTAGTGGGCCTGGACAGTGTTGGGGAAGGAGATGTATTGTGAGGTGTGGGTAAGGAAGGCATAAAGGAATTGGGCCAGACTGTTAAAGATGGCGGGCTGGGCGAGGCCTGTAGTGAGTGTGACCACTGACTGAAAGTACTAGTGGCAAGAAAGGCGAGGAAGGCTGTAACTTTAAGCTGCAATGACACAGGATTATTCCTGCATGTCCTGGCCTGAAGGTGGGGCCCTAGCTGTTGATAGGGCTGCTATAAAGCACCTCTATCAAAGCAGTACCTGGTAAGGCACTCCTGGCCACTGAGGTCCAGGAACTGGGTCCTGGACCTGAAAATTCTCTGATAGGGATACTGTTTCCTAGCCCTCTCCGTCAAACTCTCAACCACATCCAGCAAAGTCTGAAGCACAACAGCATTCAGCAGCAGGTGCAACCTCCGAACACCATTAACACCACTGTGCACACCTCCACCTACTACAAAGCTCAGCACCACCTAGTGAGACACTGATTTACCACCAGCACACAGCACTCACTCACCCAGCAGCACCAGAACACAACACAACACTCACACACTGAGCAACAGCACACAACACTCAGTAATACAGCACCTGCACACAACTGACAAACTGGAAGTGGACAAACACAAAGGCACAAGGAGAGAAACAGTAGAAGCAGATATGGGGGTATTTATTTATTTATTTATTTATTTGTATCCCACATTTTCCCACCGATTTGCAGGCTCAATGTGGCTTACATTTGCCGTAATGGCGGTTGCCATTTCCGGGTTACGAATGGTATTTCTTTAAGGTGCATACATACATGGTAACATGCATGAAACATAATATATATGGAATAGATCATGGTAAATGCATATTCCATGTGCATGCATACATGGTGAAGAGGAAGACATTATAGTATTGCATGAAGGTTTTTGAGTAATAAATTGGATTGTAACATATATTAGGTCGTCGACTATAGGGAGTCCCTATTCTACATAAGGTTTAAAGTGGTAGTGCTTGATCATTCATAGCAAAGCGGTTAAGCAGTCTTGCGATAAAAGTTCAATTTGTATAGGTCGTGTATGATATTATTATTTAGTATTTACAATGGATGTTTATGGTATGCCTTCTTGAAAAGATCCGTTTTCAGGAGCCTTCGGAAAATGGTTAGGTCTTGCGTTGTTTTTATGGCCTTCGGTAGTGCATTCCATAGCTGTGTGCAGATGTATGAGAAGCTGGTCGCGTATGTGGATTTATATTTTAGTCCTTTACAACTAGGATAGTGGAGATTGAGGGGTGTGCGTGATGATCTTTTTGCGTTCCTAATAGGCAAGTCTATGAGGTATGAAGGGAGGTGTGGGGGTTTGTGCAAGGAACAGAGCAAACGGGGAAAGGGGCCTATGAGACAGCAAGGGATGGATGTGGGTGGAGGTTGGCAGGTGTGGTAAAGGGGCTTAGGAGATGAAACAGAGAAGAAGCAAGACAGGAAAAGTGGGTTACAAAGGTTTCAGATTGGGGCAAAGACAGCAAACCACTCTCTAACTCTCTACTCTCGTTCACACTGTGACCAAATCCATATCTCCTCTCTCCAACTCAGCAAAAGCACTAATGGGTCCAAAGACAAGTTGTGGTTTCCCTTATTCACTTTTATAGCAGGTCTAAATTGGGACATTTTCATTTCCACCCCAGGACATCGCTCTGTTATTCGTTATTGTTAGAAAACGTCCATTCCGTAATGCCACCCATGGCATGCCCCAAAACACCCCTTCTCAAGACCTCCTTTTCTGTGTGACTCGCCCACTTGGACATCTAGCTTGTGTTTGATTATGGCAATTTGGGTGGATTTGGCAGAAAAACACCTATCTGGCCCTTGTTTTTTTGACATCCATGTGATTTGAAACGAGCGCCTTAGTGTGTAAGTGCTGGGCACACCCCTGTCCCTGCCATGCCCCTCCCTATGTCCACACCCCCTTGCAGTCACACACTATAGAATTTGTGTTGAAAGATTATGGATTACTGTCTAAGTGCAGTTACACATGTAACTGCCAATTAGTGCCAATTAGATCCCTTTTTCACCAATAATTGGTTGTTAGGGTCAATTAGCAGCTAATTTTTCAATTAAGTTACACCTATAATTGTAGGTATCCTATAACACTTGTGCACACATTTCTGCACGACAGATTAAAGAGTGAGGGGGTAAATGCTTAATGCAATTTAGTAAAATGGCCCCCTAGCAGGCAACATGTGTGGTACCTCTGAACTTATGATCATCCTGACTGCACACATGGCACTACCTTCAGTTTCTTCAACTTTATCTTTGGCTTGCAAAAGTGTGGATATTGGAGCTCACTTTATTTGCAGCTATTCTGTGATAAATACACACCTTCGTCATTGAATTTTTAAAGGACTTTAGTCAAAGCACAGATGGAAAACTCTGCTTAGTGCCTACGTAAATGCCTGTTAATAACAGGTCGGTCAGTAAACAGCAGGCCATTCACCCATTGGAAAATACCAGAGTATGCTTTATATGTGACTGAAGCCAAAGCACCTTTAGCCCACTGGGACAGTAATCCAAGCGAGGGGTCAGAGTGATTACCACTGTAATGCTGCAGGACATAAAACATTCCGTTAAGCAAAAAAATAAAATAAAAGTTTAAAAAAAAAATCATATTGCCTTCCTTTTCGTGTTTTTTTAGATTTTCAGCTCTGCACAGAGCAAGTGCATAGCCAGCAGTGGATTTCTGAGGGGCCTAGGAGGGGCTAGAGGTGGACTGGGAGGGAGCAATTTTTTTCCCCCCTGAGCTGCTGCCACTGTATTTCTTACCTTTGCTGCTGACATTGGCACTCATCGCACATGCTCAGTTCGTTGCCGAATTGAGCAGGTGCAAGGCGTGCCGATGTCTTCCCTGCAGAGACAGCGCTGGGGCAGTTCCGACCACGAATCTCATCGGCTGGCAGGGATTGAGCATCCCTGCCAGCCAGTCAAAGGGTACTTCAATTCTGGAGGGGACCCAAGCCAAAAGTGGAAGGGCTCAGGCCCCCCGTGGCTATGCTAATAACACAGAAGCTCATTTGTCACAACCAGTTCCAGACCTGTCTGTTGCTGTGATCAATCAAAAGGTGCAAATGACAGCTCTACCTACCAAGCCACATACATCAGCTCTATGGATAGTAATTTGTGCTACAAATATGCTTCAGAATTTCCCATGTAGGTTTCCCTTAGTTTGAATTCAAATGCTCCTATTTAACTACCTATGTTTTTAGCACAGAGCTTGTGCATTTGCCTGTAACAATAATTTTGCACTCATTCTGAAAATTAAGGCGGAATTTAAAATAAAACTTGTGTGCAGGGTCAGTGCAAGGGGATTTGGTACCCTAGACAAACTTTCAGCCATGTGCCCTTTCTTCCCCCATTCAAACTTTCAGGCTCTCATGACCATCTCAAAATTACTCCTCCCACAATAATCTGGGCATTCGGGCTATTTGGAAACTACTCACCATCCTTGCTGGTAAAAGTACCCCGCTATTTTTTTGACTTTGCAAAATTGTCAGATCCATTCTTTTGCTTTGAGGGCAGCTGCTCTTTGGTGCCCCCCAGAGGACAGCTCCTTTTTTGGTACCACCAGAGGCTGCTGCCCTAGGTGACTGCCTTGTTCTGTCTAATGCCTTGTTCTGCCCTGTTAATGTGGTATGAGAAAACAGGAACTGGAAGTTAAACCTGAGTGTGTGTGTACTGTTAAGAAATTACATGCAAACCTGAGAGAGGTGATAGGGGAATGAAGTACAATCAGATGCTGTTATCTTTGCAGATTTCTTCAGTTTCAAATTGCCATTGCTGCATCCGCCATGTGCATTCCTGGGATAAGAATCCTTCAGATTAGTGTTAGGAATGTGCTCAGAAAAGCTTTTTATTTTGTGTAGCTATTTCATTTATTTTGCCATTTTGTCATATTCATCATTTTTCATAGTAAAACCATTTTGTTTCTCACCTTATGCCATTATGTCTGTCTGCCTATTTTTGACTCTAACGTTGAGGTCTTTCATTCAAATGTTATGAAACATACAGGCATGAGCAGCAGATGCAATAAAACCCCAAGACACAGAACGGAATAAAGTAGCATAAATAGTGACATAAACAGGAAAACAGTCCAAAGTACCACAAGGGAAAAGAGTTGCACTAACAGTGGCAAGAACTCCCCAAAACACTATGAGAAGAGCAAAGCAGCACAAACAGTGGTATGAGCATCCCAATGCACCACGAGGAGGCAAAACGATATGAACCGTGCAAATTTCCAAGCTTATTTAGAGGAGTGTGGTAGCCGTGTTAGTCCACTCTTAAGGTTATCAATAGAAATCAAACAAAATAAAACATGGAAAAGAAAATAAGATGATACCTTTTTTATTGGACATAACTTAATACATTTCTTGATTAGCTTTCGAAGGTTGCCCTTCTTCCTCAGATCGGAAATAAGCAAATGTGCTAGCTGACAGTGTATATAAGTGAAAACATTCAAGCATTACTATGACAGTCTGACAGGGTGGGAGGAGGGGGGTGGGTAGGAAGTATGTATGGGGACATCAAAGCATATCATTGATATTCTAACAGGATGGGTGTGGATAGGAGAGGGGAGGGTGATCATCAGAGACATACAGCTTTATGGTTTATAATGGGCTAGGAACCCCAGATCCTTGTTAAGTCCTTTCTGTTGGGTGTTAAAATATTCAATCATTCTGACTTCAAAGGTCTTACGTTCTTGTATGGTTTTAAAGTTGCCTTTCAGGATTCTCACTGTGAAGTCACTGGGCTGTTTATGTTTATGAACAATACTGGTGCCAGCAGGGTTCCCACGCCTGTTGGTCAACATTTTACAGGACCAGGACACTGTACCAGTGACTTCACAGTGAGAATCCTGAAAGGCAACTTTAAAACCATACAAGAACGTAAGACCTTTGAAGTCAGAATGATTGAATATTTTATTAAGCTGCAGTAAAAAGGGCCCCACCCTAGTAGTGGGGGCCATTTTTGCCGTGTGCTGAGGCCCTTTTTACTGCAGTGGGTGAGAAGGCCGAAAAAAGACATGGCCGTGCAGTAATATTGCTCTTACCATGTGGCCATGCGGGGGAAAGCAGTAACCATCACCCATTGAGGTGGCAGTAAGGGCTCCCGCCCTAACCCGGAGGTAACTGGGTAGTGCGCGGTGCTGCCCGATTACTGTTGGGTAACAGTCTGAGGAAATATTTTTTGAATATATCCGCTAGCTCCGGACGTTTTTAGCAGATGGATGTTTTTTTTAAAGGTATTTTGAAAGCCCAGCTGCTTAATAAAAGGGCCCCTTAGTTTTTTTTCTTGTTAAAAATGACAGTAGGGTTTTCTTGATGTGGACTAGAATGCACTGATGGTTGCTTATTGATGGTTTCTTTTTCTTTATGTATTCCTTTAAGGTGGTGCAATGTCTTTTCATATTGCATGTATGTATAATTTTGAAATTTTTAACAAAAAGGTGAATTGTACGATTATACTTCAAATGATGACTAAACTATCTTTAAAAATATGTTGGTAAACTCAATGGAAGTTTCCAGAAGATCAAAGTATGCAGTGAACAGATAATGATCAAACAAGTTCCAGAATAATCCATGAAAACTGAAAACTAGATATGCTTTATGTCTGTCCCTCACAAGTGAATAACTAAAAACATTTGGCACAGATTTCATTTTTTTTTTTATTAAGAATTTACACTCAAATTTTGGGGGAACTCAATTGTTTAGCTCCCTAATGTTCTTTCATTGTTTTAACAGAGCAGCATGTTTCTGGCAAAAGTGTGTAAAGATGAGATATCAAAGCTAAAAAACAGCAAAGCGGCTGCATGCTGTGGAAAACTGAATGTGGAAAGATGGAACTGCTTTAAGGAACTGCGGCATGGCCCTTCTGTGCAGCTGCCAGCACTAGGACCCAGTGATGGTCTTGAGGAGCGCTGTCTTTTCTACATTGCGGATCGCCACTCCTTTGTCGAAATGTAAGTGTGCTTTGAAACTGAACAGCTTGAACTGAAGCTTTTGTAGAAAAATATTAGAACAGGGGATATGTTTAGTGAAGAAAGGATCTGAAGGCGACAAAACAGTGTGACAAGGCGGTGGCCGTAGCCAGAAGGTTGCTAGGCTACAAAGAGAGAGGTGGTGACCAGCCCTGTACAAGTTGTTGGTGAGGCCCCATCTGGAGTATTGTGTTCAGTTTTGGAGGCCGTATCTTGCTAAGGATGTAAAAAGAATTGAAGTGGTGCAAAGAAAAGCTACAAAAATGGTATGGGATTTGCATTACAAGACGTATGAGGAGAGGCTTGCGGACCTGAACATGTATACCCTGGAGGAAAGGAGAAACAGGGGTGATATGATACAGACGTTCAAATATTTGAAAGGAATCAATAAGCAAACGAACCTTTTCCGGGGACGGGAAGGCTGTAGAACTAGAGGACATGAAATGAGGTTGAAGGGGGGCAGACTCAAGAAAAATGTAAGAAAGTATTTTTTCATGGAGAGAGTGGTGCATACTTGGAATGCCCTCCCGAGGGAGGTGGTGGAGATGAAAACAGTAATCAAATTCAAAAAATGTGGGATAAACATAAGGAATCCTGTTCAGAAGGAATGGATCCTCAGAAGCTTAGCGGAGATCGGGTGGCAGAGCCAGTGGTGGGAGGCGGGGCTAGTGGTGGGCAAACTTCTACGGTCTGTGCCCTGAGAATGGCAGAAACAAATCAAGGTCAGGTATTCATATAAAGCAGCACATATGAGTTTATCTGGTTGGGCAGACTGGATGGACCGTACAAGTCTTTTTCTGCCTTCACTTACTATTCTACTATGTAAGGGTTGTACATTTTTGAACTTACTGTGTGTTAAAGGAAAAAAATAAAGTGTAGAAAGGGCAAAACATCTGAGGTAAATGTTGGGAACATGGCCAGTATCTACTCATCCAGTTACTGCATGGAGCAGACATTTACTACAGGTTAAGTGCAAGGGTGATAGCGCAGCTGCAGCCATGCTATTGGCAATGCACTTAACTTGCCTGGTGTAGCAGCAACATCCCTACACTGCCACAGACATGTTTCCAAATCCTCCCACCTCCCCCCAGACCCGCAATATCTTTAATAAAGTTCCTCCCTTCACTTGGACCCTCTGGGTCTCCAACATCATTTATAAAGTCAACCTTATGCTCCCAAATCCTCTACTCCTGCCACACCTCCAGCTCTTACTGAGTGTCCCTGGTGTCTAGTGGGGAATAGGAGTGATCCTCAGTTGCTTCTGCCCCATTGGCAGGCTGGGGTCAAAATGGTGGCCCTAACCCAAACTTGAACTTTAATGGTAGTACCATGAGACTACCATTAGGGGTCAGAGCTGCCATTATGATCCTGGACCACTGATAGGGCATGGGCAACCAGGGTCCCTCATTGAGAGCCAGGGAATTCTTTGGAGTGGGGAACTTTATAAAGGATGTCAGGGGTTTGGAAACAGGTTGTGGAAGAACATCTGGGAGGGCAGGGGTTGTTGCTGCTGCATGGTCATATTAACTACATTCACAATTTGTGCAGGTATATGTAGAGTGGGAGTTTTCATCCAAGCCACCACCGCAAGGTACCTTTGCTGGTGGTGGTCCCCAATCCCTGCCAGCTGAAGCGTTTATCTGTCCCGCGCTGGCCTCGCACTTGCTTCCTCTCCTGTTTTTAGTGCGTCGTGCACTGCACGCTCAGTTCCATTAAAACAAGGGCATGCATGGTGCAACTGGAAACAGGAGAGGAGGCAAATGTGAGACCAGTGCGGAACAGGTAAACGCTTCAGCTGGCAGGGGTTGGGGTCAGGGACCCCTGCCGGTCAAACCTGGGGCCCCAGAGCTAATTTGGGGGAGCCCAGGCCCCCATAGTCCCCTATAACTATGCCACTGGTGCTGGTGCTATCCAGATAGTGCCAGGACAATCTGTAGGGATTTTCAGTTGATTATCTGGATGCTGCTGCTGGAAAACCTTGCATGAGCCCAATTAGCAGGACTTCTCTGCATAGCAGGTGCTGTTACCCAATAAGTAGCAATCATTCAATTAGACAGACTCCACATTCGAAGTCGGGCTTCGAATGTGGAGTCTGTCTGATTGAATGATTGCTACATTGCCGCTTCAGCATTGCGGCTAAATTGGGTGTTCGCTTTCCCCTGAAGAAGCCCCTCTGGCAAAACGGATCTGTTGGGTGGGGAACCCCATTACCGAAGCTGCAATGAGCTAAGTGGTTTTTTACTATCCTTTAAGTTGTGTGACTCACAGTTGACACAGCATACCTTATAAAAATTATTCATAAAAAAGTATATGTCCACATGAAGGGAGGAGGTGGGGTTTGAGACCAATGATTGATTCACGGTGACAGCTCTAACAGAAGTATAGCCAGCAGTTGTGCTGGAATTTCACCTGTCTGAGGTCTCTTCCCTTCTCCCATATATTATTTCACATCCCACACTCTGTGAGATTAGACCCGCTACCCATAGCTTTGTTGCATTGACAAATTATAGCGGAGTGTTCCATTTCGTTGCATTTGATACTTTGGTATTATATTTGTATCCCACATTTTCCCACCTCTTTGTAGGTTCGATGTGACTTACATAGTGCCAGAGAGCAGTTGCACACTCCGGTTTAAACAAATACAAGGTGAAGTTGTGATAGGGTAAGGTTCATGTGGTAGGACCACATATAGGAATCGTGCGACGGGAGAGTTCCCAAGTCCATCTTAATAATGGCTTATGAACTTTTCTTCTAGAAGATTATCCAAACATTTTTTAAACCCTGCTAAGCTAACTGCTTTTACCACATTCTCTCGCAATGAATTTCATAGATTAATGAAGAAACAGAGAGGCGATGATCTGCAGACAGTCACAGTAGAAACCAGCACAGAGCAGACCAGTGGATGTAGAAAAAGTGCAATTTTATTCGAAAATTGAACTTTTTGTCTCAACAGGCTGAGACAAGGGTAGGGAACCTCAGCACTTCCCAGACAAGGAAGCAACACTCCTCCTTATCATCAGTAAAGCAGAATCTCAGACCAGTGGATGTAGAAAAAGTGCAATTTTATTCAAAACAGAACACCCTACATGGCCACATTTCATCTCAATAGGCTGCAGTCAGGGTAGGGAAACTCAGCACTTTCCAGACGGCACTTCTCCTTATAAGCAGTAAAGCAGAATCTCAAGTTTTCACTATGTGTTTTTTCCTCCAGTGCTATCTTCTTTTCAGTCTCTCATTCCCTTCCTTATCACTTCTTTGGATTTAAGTTGCTATTCCTTATGCTGTTTCATATTATTTTCAGTCAGATCCTTCTTCTATTTGCTGAAGGATCTGAGGTAGTGTCTTACTGTGGATTAAAAACTGGTTGAAAGATAGGAAACAGAGCGTAGGATTAAAAGGTCAATATTCGCAGTGGAGAAGGGTAGTTAGCGGGGACCCTCAGGGATCGGTGCTGGGACCTCTGCTTTTTAACATATTAATAAATGACCTAGAAATGGGGGTAACTAGATAGGTAATCAAATTTGCTGATGACACAAAGTTATTCAAAGTAGTCAAATCGCAAGAAGATTGTAAAAAACTACAAGAGGACATTACGAGACTGGGAGACTGGGCGTCTAAATGGCAGATGACGTTTAATGTGAACAAGTGCAAAGTGATGCAGATGGGAAAGAGGAACCCAAACTATAAATACGTCATGCAAGGTTCAGCATTGGGAGTCACTGATCGAGAAAGGTATCTAGGTGTCGTCGTAGATGATACGTTGAAAACTTCTCCTCAATGTGCTGCTGCGGCTAGGAAAGGAAATAGAATGTTGGGTATCATTAGGAAAAGGATTTTTTTTTTGTTACATTTGTACCCTGTGCTTTCCCACTCATGGCAGGCTCAATGCAGCTTACATGGGGCAATGGAGGGTTAAGTGACTTGCCCAGAGTCAGAAGGAGCTGCCTGTGCCTGAAGTGGGAATTGAACTCAGGTCCTCAGTTCCCCAGGATCAAAGTCCACCACCCTAACCACTAGGCCACTCCTCCACTGAGAACACTGAGATTGAGAGCAAAAATAAGGATATTATTCTGCCGTTGTATCACTCCATGGTGCGACCGTACCTCGAGTATCCACCACCCTAACCACTAGGCCACCACCCTAACCACTAGGCCACTCCTCCACTTGTTTCTTGAACCAGTTGCTCCATAAAGCAATGCTTGATTTCATCAAGGAATTTTACCTCCCTTGCATGTCCGTTACATTTACCCAGTCAATATTGGGGTAATTGCAATCACACATAATAAAAGTCTGCAGTCACTTACTGTGTAATCCAGTGACACCAATTGTTAATCTTTTCTTTTGTTGTACCTGTCATATCACTAGCCACCTGTATGAATTTTCAAGGCGACTACAGATATTTCCATCTGAAACCATAGCTCAGATAGTGAGCGCTTTCATAAAGATGCATGAGACCTGCTGCATGGAATCAAGACCCCAAGCATGTTTCACGTCTATGGTAAGTACTGTCTGTGTTCCAATATTATCAAGTGAAGGAGGAGTGGTTAGAGCACCTGGTTTAAATCCCACTGCTGTTCCTTATCATCTTGGGCAAGTCACTTTAACCCTGCGCAGGGGTGTGCTGGTAAATTGTTAATAGGGGGCTCTCTCTCGCCAGCAAAGTAAAAGAGAATTCAGGAGGGGCCCAAGCCCACATTTTGGGATCTATTTGTTAAAGTAGCCATGGAGAACCGGCTCCCAAAATTCTTAAAAACTTAACAAACAGCTCTCGAGAGCCTGCTCCAGCACACCACTGCTGCATTGCCTCAGGTACAAACTTAGATTGTGAGTCCACAAGGGACAGGGAAATACCCAGTGTATCTGAATATAACTCACCTTGAGTTTCTACTGAAAAAGATGTAAGCAAAATCCAAATAAATAAATAGGGATCTATCTATCTATAAATAGATAGATATATACAGACAGAGACAGATATAGCATTGATAAGCTTACATACTGTGCATCTTTAGTTATTTACCCACTTTGTATTCTTCATGGGTACAGTTTCACTTTAGTAACCTCATACCTGCACGAGACAATAATGAAGACTCAGACCAGACAATATTGTGTCACTTCTGGAAATGAAGGAGAGCAATCTGCTACTAAAAGTCAAATAGAGATAACATGGATTTGCTCAGACCTTCCTAATCTCTGAATTAGTTGGGCAGAGACTTGAAGGCCAGGGAAAGAGGAAGGGAAGAAGGATAAGGGGGCAATTCCGTTCCAGGATCTTAAGGTTTGTGCAGCGTATCCAGTGCTGCCTAGTTCTCAGTGTGCTTTATTGTGCAGTGTTCGTGCCCCTTCTCTGTCAGATGGTTTGTGTGGCTCACCTGTGTTATAATTCCAGGCATTCTTACTACACCAATTGCTACCTAACCTATGGGGATGTGCATTTGTTAGCATTCACTTGGTTCATGTAGACGCCTTAAGAATTTTAGCGCACAGAAATTCAACTGTACATATGTAAGCCTATAAATTCATAAAAGTACTATAGATTTGTGCATGTTAGAAATTTGTATTGCACATACAGTGCATGCATTAAAAATGAGTCTATGAAATGAGCCAAACAAAACACCTGAAAATTGGGGAAATAAAAGAAAACATCAAAAAAGAAAACTGAAAATGAATTAGGTTAGTGCTTCCTCTTTGGGTGTTTATATGAGACTCTCTCCTATGTGACACATTGATCAAAGAAACTGGCAGGAGGAAGGTAAGCTAATTAATATTGCGTAGATACCGGAGTATATTGTCAAGGAGTAACATTTAGTGCGCTCCTTGGATGCAGAAGCCTTAATCAGGAGGTTCAATGCTCCTTTAATGTACTCCTGTTTTATTTTACATTACATATAAAGGGAGGAAATTCTATAAATGGTGCTGAAACTTGGGCATCGATAAAATCCAGCACAAAGCGCAGGCACATGCTCTTTATAGAACCGCACGTAGGCGCAGATCCCATGCCTAACATTTCTGTGCTAAACTTGCACCTGCAGAAACCAAGTGTAAATGCCTGTGCCCAGATTAGTCATGCTTAGGCCAAATTCAGTAATTCCAAGCACAAATTTTCAGAATGCCCTGGCATGCCCCTGGCCATGCCCTTTTTCAGATACGCGCTAAAAGAGTTAGGCCTCGAGCCTTACAGAATAGCAGATAACCAGTTGCATTCGCAAATTCTAATTGATGCCAATTAACTGCAATAATAGGTTGTTAGTGTCCAATTATTGCTAGTTAAGGGCTTGTTGATCAATTAAGTTGCACACAACTTGGGCATGCAACTGCCCCATATATAGAATTCCCCCTGAAAAAGGACAATTCTATAATCCAGGTGCCCACAATTATGCTCCCTTATATGTGTACATGTCTAGAATACTAGCACCTATGCATGTAAGTATACACTTAGGGATGGGACTTGATATATCACCTTTCTGTGGTTATAATCAAAGAGATTTACATATTATATACAGGTACTTATTTTGTACCAGGGGCAATGGAGGGTTAAGTGACTTGCCCAGAATCACAAGGAGCTGCAGTGGGAATTGAACTTAGTTCCCTAGGATCAAAGTCCACTGCACTAACTACTAGGCTACTCCTCCACTAGCAACATTCCATGTAGAAGCCTGCCCTTGCATATCAGCAATGCGGCCGCACAGGCTTCTGTTTCTGTGAGTCTGACATCCTGCACGTACGTCACACTCACAGAAACAGAAGCCTGTGCAGCCGCGTTGCTGATCTGCAAGGGCAGGCTTCTACATGGAATGTTCCTAGTGGAATAGCAACATTCCATGCAGAATCTCCAATAGTAGCAACAGAATCTCCAGTAGTAGCAACATTCCATCTAGAATCTCCAATAATAGCAACATTCCATGTAGAATCTCAAAAAGGGAAAGGGAAATGGGACTTGATATAGCCTTTCTGAGGTTTTTGCAACTACATACAAAAGCAGTTTACATATATTCAGGTACTTATTTTGTACCTGGAGCAATGGAGGGTTAAGTGACTTGCCCAGAGTCACAAGGTGCTGCAGTCAGGGAATACAAACCCAGTTCATCAGGATCTGCTGCACTAACCACCAGACCACTCCTCCACACCACTAGGCCACCCGTGAAAGTGTTAGCAGCATACCTAAGCACTATTCAGTAAGGCATGTAAAAGTGAAATATCACCTTCCCGGATTCTATGTATGGTGAGCAGATTTGGGTGTCTAAATTTAGGCACGATCCTGAAATGCCTGCTCAACCTAATTGGCTAATGAACAGTTAATGAACAATAATTGGAGGCTAATAACCAATTATTGACTTTAATTGGCACCAATTAGGATTCATGCACACATCTGGCTGCATGCTATTCTATAATGGTTGGCACCCAAACAGTGGCATAGCCACAGGTGGGCCCAGCCCACCCAATTAGAACTCAGGCCCACCCAAAAGTAGCACACATTTAGTGGTAGCTGGTGGGGATCCCAAGCTCTGCCAGCTGAAGATTTCCCCGATAGTAACAAAAATGCTACTCTCCATGACACCAGCACCTACACATGCTCAGTTTTCAATGCATGCCTGCTGCAGACTGCCAGGCTGGAAAGAAGCGTTTTCCCGCCAGCTGAGATATTTTTTAGGTGGTGGTGGGGGAGAATGCTTGGTGCCCACCCACTTCTTGCCTAGGCCCACCCAAAATTTGTTGTATGGCTACGCCCCTGCACCCAAATTCCACTGCATGCAACTCAAAATGGGGTGTTGTCACGGGAGGGGTATGGGTGTGTCAGGGGTGTTCTGAAATGAGGCACACCTTGTTAAAGAATAGTGAGTCAGCACACCCAATTTGGGCACCAGCACTTACACCAGTTTTCAACAGGCATAAATCTGGCGCCCAAAGTGATTCTATAAAGGGCGTGTGGCCTTTATAGAATCACGCTTTGTGTCAATCTTTTCCGGTGCCTATTTATGAATGCCATATATAGAATCTGGCTCACATTAGTATTCTTTAATGAAACCTGGGCACCCAGATCCTGTTAAGGAATAGGCTCCTACCACACATGGTGAAGGTGCCTAAATAGAGGCACTCAGTTGCAGAATTGCCCCCAAAACATTTTGGAAAGCAAGCAGATCAGAGGGAAATAGCAACATGGAAGAACGTGGAGCAATAATAGTGTAGAGGGCCACAGATGAAACAAGGAGGCAGAGCCAGGATATGGAGGAAGCAACATTAGTGCTATGGCTTCCTATAGGCATCCACAAGGAATAGATGGAGCCTGAGAGCCTGTCCTCCTTTGGATTCCAGGGCTCTGTCCTCTCCTGGTTCTCCTCTTATCTCTCCCATCGTACCTTCAGAGTACACTCTCATGGTTCGTCCTCCTCCCCTATCCCGCTCTCTGTTGGAGTTCCTCAGGGATCTGTCCTTGGGCCCCTCCTTTTTTCAATCTACACCTCTTCCTTAGGCTCCCTGACCTCATCTCATGGTTTCCACTATCATCTTTATGCTGATGACACCCAGCTGTATCTCTCCACACCAGACATCACTGCGGAAACCCAGGCCAAAGTATCGGCCTGCTTATCCGACATTGAAGCCTGGATGTCCAACCGCCACCTGAAACTGAACATGGCCAAGACTGAACTTATTGTTTTCCCACCCAAACCCACTTCTCCTCTCCCTTGACTCTCTATCTCAGTTGATAACACCCTCATCATCCCTGTCTCATCCGCCCGCAACCTCGGTGTCATCTTCGACTCCTCCCTCTCCTTCTCTGTGCATATCCAGCAGATATCCAAGACCTGTCGCTTCTTCCTCTACAACATTAACAAAATTTGCCCCTTCCTCTCTGAGCACACCACCCGAACTCTCATCCACTCTCTCATTACCTCTCGCCTTGACTACTGCAACCTACTCCTCACCGGCCTCCCACTTAGCCATCTATCCCCCCTTCAGTCCATCCAGAACTCTGCCACACGTCTTATCTTCCGCTTGACCGATATACTCATGTCACCCCTCTCCTCAAGTCACTTCACTGGCTTCCGATCAGATACCGCATACAGTTCAAGCTTCTCCTACTAACCTACAAATGCACTCGATCTGCAGCCCCTCCTTACCTCTCTACCCTCATCTCCTCTTACGTCCCTACCCGTAACCTCCGCTCTCAAGACAAATCCCTCCTTTCGGTACCTTTCTCCACCACTGCCAACTCTAGGCTCCACCCTTTCTGCCTCGCCTCACCCCATGCTTGGAACAAACTCCCTGAGCCCATACGCCAGGCCCCCTCCCTACCCATCTTCAAATCATTGCTCAAAACCCACCTCTTCAATGTCGCTTTCGGCACCTAATCACAACACCTCTAATCAGGAAATCTAGACTACCCCAACTTGACATTTCGTCCTTTAGATTGTAAGCTCTTCTGAGCAGGGACCGTCCTTAATTATTAATTTGTACAGCGCTGCGTAACCCTAGCAGCGCACTAGAAATGTTAAGTAGTAGTAGTAGTAGGAAGAGGGGGAAGAAAGTCTCAAGGACTAAACAGCCTCTATTCTGGAGTATAGGTGCTTCCATAGGGTGTATTGACTTTTTACCATTGTGATTGTGGAACCTATACTGGAAGAAATTCATTGTCCTAACAGCGTTCTGATCCTTGATGCATGCATTCGCTGAAACACATGCCATGTTGAGTCCTCAAATAAAGCAGCCTCCTCCATGCCCTGGCTTCCCCTCATTGTTTCATCTGTGGCCCTCTAGCATTTTGAGGCTTAAACATTACTTTGCTTTTAATATAAAAATTTAACCTTTAAATCCAGTTCTATTTTTGTCTGTTTCTCTAAGGCTGTACTCCATTCCTTTGTTAGATCTTATGCTGTTTTACACATCTAAGTGCTTGATTTCTCTCAACTATACAATATCGAGAATGTTCTTGGTTTAACTTGCAGAGCACAAGGAAAAGAATGGATATGTTATATGGGAGTGGAGTCAATATGTGGGACACACTTGTGTGTGAACTATGAAAAAAACATTTTACTAAAAACAGAGCAATATAATATTTTATTATTTGATTCCTGAATATTCTAGATGTAAACAAACATTTGTTTTTGTGTGCAGACAGCTCATACTGTGACTCGTGTTGCAAAGGTGATAGCAGAAGCAAACAGAATCTGCCAGAGAAACAAAGCCATGGGAGCAGGAAAGACTATAATTTGGTAATATCTACTCTAACAATCTACTTTTCATTTTAAATCAGTCCATATGAGTGCCCAAATGTTCACAATGCAGAAGGCCTAGGTTCAGTTCCCAATTCAGGTCTTCTGTTCCCCAGATTAACAGGAGCTGGGAATACTGAAGGCACAGAGCCAGAGGTGTGCTGGTAAATTTTTAACAACAGGCTCTCTCCCCGGTCCACCTCTGTGCGCCCCCCCCCCCCCCCAAATTGCAGAGCTGGCTGTACCCAGGGAGAGAGCCTGGGGGGGGGGGGGGGCAGTGCATTACTCTGTCCGGGATTTTTTTTTAAATGCTCTCAGGTTCCAATCTAATTCATGTTTAATGTGGGATAAATTGTCATAAATAAGTAAATAAATAGAAACTCTGAACGTTGAGCACCTGATTCCCATAACATGTGTCTGTTTTAGAAGCCCTTTACCAGGAGAAAAAAAAATCTCTGCACCAATAACAGGGTTAGGTGTCCCTATAACCAGCCCCTCCAAATGACACACTGATTACGATTTATAACAAATTACTCCTCTACCTATGAAAAGTTATTCTCTTATTATACTTCCTCTGTGTAGATCCCTATGCACAAGCTGACGGCACTTAAAAAATGTAACTTTTTTTTTTACAGTATCCTCCCCACCACTATTACAGACCTCCTCCCCGCTCTCCCGAGCCAAAGGGTCCCACTCCCAGCGCAATTCTGAAGGCAGCATCTCTGGTGGTCTAGTGGATTCTTCGGGGCAGGAAAGATCTCCAGTCTTTCCTGCCCGCTGCTGGCGCTAACCCTCCTCCTGCCACATCTTCTTTAAAATGGCTGCCGAGACTTATAAGAGCGGCCTCGCAAGACATCTCCTTCCTCTTTCTTCCCTCCCCTCCATCCATATGCATCTCCTTCCTCTCTCTTCCCTCTCATCCATCCGTGTCCAGCTTTTTTTATCTCCCCCTCCATGATCCATGTCCAGCATTTCTCCTCTCTCCTCTGCTCTATCCATGTTCATCTCACTTCCTCTCTCTTCCCTCCCCTCCATCCATGTCCAGCATTTCAACTCTCTCCCCTCCTCTCCATTCATGTGCATCTCTTTCCTCTGTCTGCCCTCCCCTCCTTCCATGTCCAGAATTTCTCCTCTCTTCCCTAAATCCATTTGCATCTCCTCCCCTCTTCCCTCCCCTCCATTCATGTCCAACCTTCCTACTTCCTCTGCCCTCCCCTCCATCCATGTCCAGCATTTCTCCTCTCTCCCTTCCCCTCCATCTGTGTGCATCTCCTTCCTCTGTCTTTCCTTCCCTCCAACATTTCTCCCCTCTTCCCTTCCCTCTATTCTATCCATGTCCAGCATTTTTCCTCTCTCCCCTCCCCTCCATCCATGTGTATCTCCTTCCTGTCTTCCCTCTCCTCCATCCAGGTCCAGCAACTCTCCTCTCTCCCCTGTCTTCCCCTCCCATCCCATCCATGTCCAATTCTCCTCTGCCTTCCCCTCCAGTTCCAGCAATTCTCCCAGCGCAGGCTCACGTGCCCACCCTCAGCTCCCCGATTGCCTTCCTTTGCTTCCTATCGCTGCCCTGCCTGTAAACATTTTATTTTAGCTCAAGTTACTAGTAGGCACTGAAAGCAGCAGGCTCGGCTCGCCTCTAGTCTTCCCTTCCCTCTCAGTGTCCCGCCCTCGTGGAAACAGGAAATACAACAGAACGAAGAAGGCAGGACACTGAGAGGGAAGGGAAGGCTGGAGGCAAGCTGAGCCTGCTGCTTTCAGTGCCTACTAGTAACTTGAGCTAAAATAAAATGTTTACAGGTAGGGCAGCGGTAGGAAGGAAAGGAAGGCAATCGGGGAGCTGAGGGTGGGCACGTGAGCCTGCGCTGGGAGTCTGTGACCCTGCAGCTCACGGGGTGGGGGGAGGAGAAGCAAGCCGGCTTGCACTCGGAGAACAACCGGCTCACAAGATGCCAAACCACTGCATAGCATTTAACTTTAAAAAAGGAGACTATGATAACATGAGAAGAATAGTGAAAAAAAAACTTAGAGGAGTGGCTGTGAGGGTCAAAAATTTACATCAGGCGTGGATGCTGTTCAAAAACACCATCCTGGAAGCCCAGGCCAAATATATTCTGTGTATTAAAAAAGGAGGACGGGAGACCAAACAACAGCCAGCATGGTTAAAAAGTGAGGTGAAGGAAACTATTAGAGCTAAAAGAAAATCCTTCAGAAAATGGAAGAAGGAACCGACTGAAAATAATAAGAAACAGCATAAGGAATGTCATCAAATGCAAAGCGCTGATAAGGAAAGCTAAGAGGGACTTCGAAAAAAAGATTGCGTTGGAGGCCAAAACACATAGTAAAAATGTTTTTCGGTATATTAAAAGCAGGAAGCCGGCAAAAGAATCGGTTGGACCACTAGATGACCGAGGAGTAAAAGGGGTGATCAGGGAAGACAAAGCCGTAGCGGAGAGATTAAATGAATTATTTGCTTTGGTCTTCACCGAGGAAGATTTGGGTGGGATACTGGTGCCAGAAATGGTATTCAGCGCTGCGTACGTCTAATAGCGCTAAAGAAATGCTAAGTAGTAGTAGTATTCGAAGCTGACGAGTCGGAGAAACTTAATGAATTCTCTATAAACCTGGAGGATGTAATGGGGCAGTTCTACAAACTGAAGAGCAGCAAATCTCCTGGACCGGATGGTATTCATCCTAGAGTACTGATAGAACTGAAAAAATGAACTTGCAAAGCTATTGTTAGTAATATGTAATTTATCCTTAAAATCGAGCGTGGTACCGGAAGATTGGAGGGTGGCCAATGTAACGCCAATTTTTTAAAAAGGTTCCAGAGGAGATCCGGGAAATTATAGACCGGTGAGTCTGATGTTGGTACCGGGCAAAATGGTAGAGACTATTATAAAGAACAAAATTACAGAGCATATTCAAAAGCATGGATTAAGGAGACAAAGTCAACATGGATTTAGTGAAGGGAAATCTTGCCTCACCAATTTACTACATTTCTTTGAAGGGGTGAACAAACATGTGGATAAAGGTGAGCCGGTTGATATTGTGTATCTGGATTTTCAGAAGGCATTTGACAAAGTGCCTCATGAAAGACTCCAGAGGAAATTGGAGAGTCATGGGATAGGAGGTAGTGTTCTATTGTGGATTAAAAACTGGTTAGAAGATAGAAAACAGAGAGTAGGGTTAAATGGTCGGTATTCTCAATGGAGAAGGGTAGTTAGTGGGGTTCCCCAGGGGTCTGTGCTGGGACCGCTGCTTTTTAACATATTTATAAATGACCTAGAGATGGGAGTAACTAGTGAGGTAATTAAATTTGCTGATGACATAAAGTTATTCAAAGTTGTTAATTCGCGGGAGGATTGTGAAAATTTACAAGAGGGACCTTACGAGACTGGGAGACTGGGCGTCTAAATGGCAGGTGACGTTTAATGTGAGCAAGTGCAAAGTGATGCATGTGGGAAAGAGGAACCCGAATTATAGCTACGTCATGCAAGGTTCCACGTTAGGAGTAACAGATCAAGAAAGGGATCTAGGTGTCGTCGTTGATGATGTGTTGAAACCTTCTGCTCAGTGTGCTGCTGTGGCTAAGAAAGCAAATAGAATGTTAAATATTATTAGGAAAGAAATGGAAAAGAAAAATGAGGATGTTACAATGCCTTTGTTTCGTTCCATGGTGCGACCGCACCTCGAATACTGTGTTCAATTCTGGTTGCCGTATCTCAAAAAAGATATAGTGGAATTAGAAAAGGTACAGAGAAGGGAGACGTAAATGATAAAGGGGATGGGACGACTTTCCTATGAGGAAAGGCTAAAGCGGCTACGGTTCTTCAGCTTGGAGAAAAGGCAGCTGAGGGGAGATATAATAGAGGTCTATAAAATAAAGAGTGGACTGGAAAGGGTAGATGTGAAGCATCTGTTTACGCTTTCCAAAAATACTAGAACTAGGGAGCATGTGATGAAGCTGCAATGTAGTAAATTTAAAACGAATCGGAGAAAATATTTCTTCACTCAACGTGTAATTAAACTCTGGAATTTGTTGCCAGAGAATGTGGTAAAGGCATTTAGCTTAGCGGAGTTTAAAAAAGGTTTGGACGGCTTCCTAAAGAAAAAGTCCATAGACCATTATTAAATGGACTTGGGGAAAATCCACTGCTTATTTCTGATCTGTCTTACCCCGGTGTCACATTACTCACCGCTGCTCTTTCTCTTTTACTTTACCTCACTTTGCCTTTTCCCCATTATACTTCTAGGACATTAATTGTTTGACCCCTGACATGCTGTGTTTTTATGTAGATTGTTGTAAGCCACATTGGGCCTGCCCATGGGTGGGAAATTGTGGGATATAAATGCTGTAAATAAATAAACAAATAAATAAAATGTTTTGTACTTTTTGGGGATCTTGCCAGGTATTTGTGACCTGGATTGGAAACAGAATGCTGGGCTTGATGGACCTTTGGTCTTTCCCAGTATGGCAATACGTATGTACTTATGTAGAGCCCACAGTCCCTGGAGAGGGAGCCTCAGCCATCATACAATCTGCATCCAGTGGCTGGATACAATTCTCTTAATTGTGGGGTTCCAGAAGGAGCCTTAATGTGTGGTCCCTTGCTGAAGCCTTTTGCATTGACTGGGCTAGGTGGTTTGCAATGGAAAATAAAATAAGGGGAATAATCCCTAAGTGGCTGACAATGAATGCTTATGGTGCCAGATCCCAACCATAGTTCTGATAGAGCTGAAAGCCTAAAATATCTGGAAGAAATTGTCAGCCCCATCCCCACCAAATCTCTAACAATATGTAAGATGGGTCTGTGCTTATGTCCAGAGACAGTATGAGGGGACCACTCCCATTACAATATTCGGTTAGGACCAGAGTTGGGACCTTTTCCACACTCTCTCAGTATGCCTCACTTTCAATCCAGTTCACTCCAAAACTGGTGTTCTGAACCATTTATTAGCACAAAGTCTTTTGGGAATAATTACAATACAGCATCAGGAGGTCTGAGGCAGAGGTAAGTACAGTAGAGTCTTGATTATCCAACTTAACTTGGACCAACAGGTTACCAGCTAACCAAAAAGTTGGATAATATGGAAACACTTATTTAATTAGAACCTGCCTGCCCACCCACCCAATCACCAGCACTTAGCCCCATTAACTAACCCTAACAGCAGCTGCCTCCCTGCTTTCGGACCACTCCAAGTGCTTCTCCAGCCATCTGACCAAGCTAGGCACCCTCCCTTCCTAGGGTCTAACTTTAGAAGCCCTGGTGGTTCAGCAGTGAGTTCGGGGCAGGAACAACCCCCACTCATCCCTGATTGTGCAAGCTCCGTTTTCAAAATGGCTGCCGAGAATTCTGACGGCAGTCTTGGTTGTTATCCATGAAGATCCTGTTCTCCTTCGATGTCTCCCTTATTCCAAAGTTTTGTCATCTAAGGAAAGAAGTATAGGCAGACAGAGGTGACTGGATACTTAATCCAACCTCAGGTTCAACACATCTGGTACCAACTAGTAGGCTTATTACACATAAAAGCCTGTTTTACACAGAACATTGAGATTGGAATTGAGACATTCAGGTTGGGACATGCTCAATTCTGATGGTATTTTAGAAAAAGGCTCTGCTGAATATGGATCCTTTTGTAAAACACATTTAAGGATATGCAGGAGTACATAAGTATTTGCCAGCGTGCACATTGGGAGCAGCCATTTTACAAATATACAAATAGAAAAAAAATAAGCAGCACAAACCTTGCACTTCCACATGGAAGTGGTAATTTCATATCACAGCTTCCTTGTGCAAGTAGCGCAATTTCTACGTGTTACAAGCCTATAGGTTACCATCAGGTTTATTTTTGAAAGAGAAGGATGCCCATCTTTCGACACAAATCACAAAATGGGCATCCTTCTCACAGGATAGCCCAAATCGGAATAATCGAAAGCCAATTTTGGGCGTCTCTGACTGCTTTCCGTCGCGGGGATGACCAAGGTTCATGGGGGCGTGTCAGAGGCGTAGCGAAGGTGGGACTTGGGCGTGCCTAACACATGGGCGTCCTCGACCCATAATGGAAAAAAAAAGGGCATCCCAGACAAGCACTTGGGACAACTTTACCTGGTCCAGTTTTTCTTATGACCAAGGTACAAAAAGATGCCCGAACTGACCAGATGACCACCGGAGGGAATTGGAGATGACCTCCCCTTACTCCCCCAGTGGTCACCAACCCCCTCCCACCCTCAAAAAAGAACTTTAAAAATATTTTATGCCAGCCTCTATGCCAGCCTCAAATGTCATACTCAGGTCCATCACAGCAGTATGCAGGTCCCTGGAGCAATTTTAGTGGGTGCAGTGCACTTCAGGCAGGTGGACCCAGGGCCACCCCCCCCACCTGTTACATTTGTGGCGATAAATGTGACCCCTCCAAAACCCACCAGAAACCCACTGTACCCACATCTAGGTGCCCCCTTCACCCATAAGGGCTATGGTAGTGGTGTACAGTTGTGGGGAGTGGGTTCTGGGGGGGTTGGGGGGCTCAGCACACAAGGTAAGGGAGCTATGTATCTGGGAGCTTTTTCTGAAGTCCACTGCAGTGCCCTCTAGGGTGCCCGGTTGGTGTCCTGGCATGTCAGGGGGACCAGTGCACTATGAATGCTGGCTCCTCCCATGACCAAAGGGCTTGCATTTGGTCGTTTCTGAGATGGGCGTCCTTAGTTTCCATTATCGCCGAAAATCAGAAACGACGAAGTCTATTTTATTTTATTTATTTTTTGTTACATTTGTACCCCGCTCTTTCCCACTCATGGCAGGCTCAATGTGGCTTACATGGGGCAATGGAGGGTTAAGTGACTTGCCCAGAGTCACAAGGAGCTGCCTGTGCCTGAAGTGGGAATCGAACTCAGTTCCTCAGTTCCCCAGGAGCAAAGTCCACCACCCTAACCACTAGGCCACTCCTCCACTCCGTCTAAGGACGAACATCTCTAGGGACGACCTAAATGTCAAGATTTGGGCGTCCCCGGCCGTATTATTGAAACGAAAAATGGACACCCATCTTGTTTCGATAATACGGGTTTCCCCGCCTCTTCGATGGGACGTCCTGTGAGGACGTCTTCAGGAAAACTTGGGCGCCTCTTTCGATTATGCCCCTCATAGTAACGTTGTAAGTCTAAGTGCTTTGAAAATACACCTCTATAGGCTTGTAACGTGGATTTACATCAGTTAAGTATTTTTTTTTTCATTTTGGAGGTAGAAATAAATAAAAGGGGATTAAGGAGAATTATACTCTTAATCCCACAATTAAAACCTTGACTGAAATGAGCATTTTAAAAAAACATCTGTGCATGCCATTGAGCTGCTGTAAATCCCAATGGGATTTTTTTTTCCCATATACATGTGTAGATTATTGGATCACCTGAGCCACACCTAAAACACACCCCATCATGCCCTCTTGAAATTTCTTCATGGTGTGGATCTCCATAGGTAAATAATGGCTTTTTGAAATCAACGTTTACATGTGGAAATGCTTCTAATATAATCACCATGAACTCGATATTCATCTGGCGGTGGTGAGTGTTTTACTGACCTTCACTGCCATTATTTCTGCATATTTAATGCTTGGCTCTGTCTGGGCTTCGGCATTGAATATCCATTTTTTGAGCCGGCTAGCACATAACCGGTTAAGTTAAGATTCAGAACTTAACTGGCCAAACTTTATCGCCTAAAAATAGGACTGTGATTTCTGCAATCATATTTATGTCCTAAACCCAAGTGCTGACTCCACCCCTGGATTGCCCCCAACATAGCCAGTTTGCACGTAGGCGCTAACCAGTCATTTTTAGCGAAGGTAACCGGTTAAGCATTACTGAAAATGACTAGATACCCACAAACATGAGATTTAAGTGGTCAATGGCTGTTTCTGGCTAGATAAATCATTTTGACTATCGATCAACAACATAATGTTGTGGCATTCTTTGGCAAAAACAAAGGAGACCAACGTTCTTTGGGGCATGTGATACTTCTTTAGAGATGGACATTTATGCAGCCACCTGCAATTGCAGGAAGATGGTTGCTGGATTTCTTAGGTTCCAGGACTATGGGCCACTTGCTTGTTGAGCACACACATTCACTTTGTTATGATTATGTTTTCTCATCTTGGGAGAAGATAGTACAGTTGATTGTGTGACTGGATGTACCCAGTGGAAGACGTACAGAAGCGTAGCCAGATTTTGATATCATGGGGAGCAGATCTTTTGTAAAATAGGTGACAGTGTGAAGCTGCAGGCCCAACCTATATAGGCACCATTTCATTCAAAATCCATTTGGGGGATTAGCTGCTCCCCTTATTCCCCCCCCCCCCCAGCTACGCCTCTGAAGAAGTGCCCTTTACAGGGCAGTGATCAGTCAGAAGGAATTTGCTCCCAGATTCTGTATCGGCCACTGAAATTTGGACACAGATCTCAGATCCATGTATAAACTAATTAGTCAATTAAATGCTATCAATTATTGGTGTTTTAAGCATTTAATTGACAGTAATTAGGAGTTACACATGGATCTGCCCTATGCCCTGTTCTATAACATGCGTACCTAAATTTCATAGCACATAACTCAAAAGGGGGTGTGGCCATGGGAGGAGCATAGGCAAGTCAGGGGCATTCCCAGAAATTAGGCACGGTGTTAGAGAATACCTTGATCTGTATGTCTCACTTTGAATGGGCTGTGTCATCATTGCCGCGTGGCAGCTGCTAACACAGCTTAGTAAACAAGGCGATTAGTGTGGATCATAACAGCCTAATTTTGGGTGCCATTTACTAAATCTGGCCCTGGGTGCTCTACTCAAAGTCTTACTGAAACTTTTTTCTTAACGGAAAGGGGTTATATAACCTGAGAGCTGTGATTCATGGGGCTAACAGTTTCTCTTCTTAAACCTCATAATGCAACTGCTATGCATATGCCAGAGACCTTTTTGTAAAGCTAGGCAGAGCACTGCAGGCGTTGCTGGAAGATTGTGTTTATACCATGAATAAATATGCCTACTGGAAGTACTGGGTCTGAATTGTTTCAACTGCTGGGTCAAATCCCTGAATCATTCTCTCATTCTAAGTAAATAATTAAATAAACATCGTCGTACCAGGACAGACCAAAGGTCTATTAAGCCCGGCATTCTGTTTCTAACAGTGGCCAATCCAGGTTCCGAGCACCTAGTGATCCCAAAAGAGTGAAATAAATTTTTTATGTTGCTTATCCCAGAAATAAGCAGTGGATTTTCCCAAGTCCACCTTAATGATAGTTTATGAACTTTAAGGAACTTGTTCAAACTTTTTAAAAACCCTCTTATGCTAACCACTTTTACCACATTCTTTGGCAATAAATTATAGAGCTTAATTACATGTTGATTGAGAAAATATATTTTTTTCCCCAATTTACTCTGAAAGTACTACTTAGTAACTTCATTATGCACCTTGTAGTCCTTGTACTTTTGGAAAGAATAAGCAAGAAATTCACATCTACCTGTTACACTCATAATTTTATAGACCGCTATCATACCTCCCCTCAGCCATCTCTTTTCCAAGCTGAAGAGCCCTAACTCATTTAGCCTTTCCTGACAGGGATGTTGTTCTATCCCCTTTGTCATTTTGGTTGCCCTTCTCTGTATCTTTTCTCCTCCTTGTCCTCATTTAAAAAAATATTTTTCAAATTACACCTTATTTACATAGTTATGTAACAACAAAGCAAATCAAAGTTCACATCAATGGAAAGCTAGGAGATAGTAAAAAAAGAAAACCAAAGGCAATTTAATGTAGAAAATCATCAATTCTAGGTACCAATTATCTAACACCCTTGTCTCTATTTTTTCTACCAAACCTTCTCCCACCTTTCCTTTCTAATTCTCTCCTCTTCCCTCCTCCTTGTGATGTGCAATATTACTCCTACACAAGGTTCTGATGCCAAAGGCCAAGGAGTGGGTGAGGTCTGTGGGCCACTAATGATACATCTATTTATGATGTTGGCCTGATCAGGGATGGTCTCCTCACCTGTATACAATATGTAAACTGCTTTGATTGTATATCAAATTCCTTCCTCTTTTCCTTTCCTAATGGTGGTAGTGTGGATGGATTCTGTGATGGGGTCCTTTCAGTGGCTTCTTAGAGAACACTACAGTCCAACCCTATACTACTTTTAATATTCTGCTCACATTTCTTGGTCCTGAATAAATGATTATGCTTAGGAAAATCAGTACATTTGATAGCCTCAGAACTAAAGTTCTAAGTCAGTGATTCCCAGATCTATCCTGGAGGCTCCCTAGCCAGTCAGGTTTTCAGGATATCCACAATGAATATTCATGAGAGAGATTTGCATGCAGAGGAGGCAGTACATGCAAATCTCTCTCATGAATATTCATTGTGGATATCCTGAAAACCTGACTGGTTAAGGAGCCCTCAGGATAGGTTTGGAAACCACTGTTTAATGGGAAGAAGGGAACCTATGGTTCTTCAACATGGGATGTGATGGCCTGAAACAGGATCCATCTTGTGGGACACACTTCTATGTTCCTTCTCATGCCCAATGACTTTAAGACCTAGTTTTAACCTAATTATAACCTGCAAAATGAACATCCCCAATTATAGTACTACATCTTTGAAATTTGCTTGAAAGTTTTTTTTCAAATGCAATGAAAGGAACTTAAAAGTGGAGCAACTTGTGACCCACTTTTAATCATGGTTGTTTCTAGGGCAGCTGGAAGGTAGCTCGGAGAAAACATAAAAAAAAAACCAAGTTAAGATAGTACTTTTGTTTGATACAGGACATTAATAGTTGCCTTGTGCACTTTTCAAATATTGCTGAAATCATGTTGGGTACAGTTTGCTTTCAAAGCACACACTGACAAAAACAGGGCTTCATGGTTCAAAGTTCAACAATTTTTATTTGTAAAAATACAGTTGCATTTTCTTTTCTTTTCTTTCTTTCGTTCCCCCCCCCCCTCCCTAAACCCTTATTCACCACAAAAGCTGGTTGCTTAATAATTCAGATTTCTGTTCACTTTGTTTTTTTTTTTTCGTATTGAAGAGAGAGAGAG